>NW_024609837.1:58463343-58654631 GCF_016920785.2 Ixodes scapularis
GGCTGCATTGGCTGCGGAGTAGTATAACTATGAGTTGGCTGCAGAGTATAAGTGTAAGTATCACTATAAGCGTTGGCTCGGGAGTATAAGTATAAACGGGGTATAAGTAGACGTAGCTAATAATTCTTACTCGATTAATTTTTTTATATATAAAGAAATAAACTAAATCCTTCTCGTTCCATTCTAACGCTTGTCGTAGCTCCTCGCAATCCAGTTATATGAAATCGAGCTTCCATTATTATGTTACTATTTATACCTACGGGCGACTTTAAAAAGAAAAAAATCTTTTACACGCTTGTCACGTATAGTTGCAGCTCTATTTCCACATGACTACAGCGACCTGCGTACAAGCCAAAACCTTTTTCTCTCCGCGCAGAAACGGGAGATGTACCACACACGAAGCCCGAGAGCGTTTGTTATTGTTGTTGAGCTGCGCCATCTCCACCCCACCGCCCCCGAAATAGTATCTGAGCGCACGCGCGGCTGCTTTTTTTTGCCTTTATTTATTTTTTTTTTTTTTTTTTGTAAGCGATACCCTCGGGAGCACGCACTGCTATTACGCAACACTTCACAACAACAGGTACTACGTGGCGAGACGGGATCAACCGTGAGAATCAGAAAACAACGAAACAAAACGCAGCGCGGGAACTGACCGTATTGGAACACGGCGTACACAACCGCGAATGGGATATAGTATATGATAGTTATTTTATATAAACCGGAGTCCGACCGCTTGCTTGTGAAATTTTTGTATTTTTTTTATTTGTAAAAAAAACGCACAGAACCAACGCAACGCAAAAATCTTCCTTATAAACACAAAACATCTCGATGAGAAAAGGAAAAAGGGTGGCTCACAATAATTTTTTTTTTACAACGTTTAAGTTTGAGGGAACGCATGTAAAAACAAATGACAAAGATATCTAAATTATAACTGCACGATAAAGCAAAACCGTTTTAACTGATGAAAATAAGGGAGACACATTTTTAGACACGTTTCGCCTTTATAGGTCAGATAATGGCCAATTATCTGGGACATTCCGTAAAATAAAAGAAAGCCCTTTCATAGTGAACATCAATATTCCATTTGATTTGCGTTCTCTGATCACGGGAACATCACGATCTCTCGTCAAGAAAGGCGGAAATTGACAATTTTGTGAACGCGGACCATAGGGTGTAATGCAAACAAACTGTGTAGACCCGCGGAATAAAAACTATACGCGCTCAAAAACTTTAATTACCACTTATTGATATTTGGTGACTGCCCTCTAAAATCTTCCCGGGGAAGATTTCGATGTTTGTCGTTCAGTTGTTGCTGCACATCCGCAAAAGTCGTTGATGTCCAAGTTGGGGATGCTTAGCAGACAGCAAGCTGTGCTCGTTGATGCATAACAACCTTTAAACGCAAAAATAATGTAAAAATAAATAAATATAGGAAACAACTCTCCCGGTACACATCCGTCCAATTTGGTTAGTGGATATAATATTCAAACCTCAAGACACGGTGAAGATATGCTGAACTCCAAAGCTTTCGAGCCATATAATCCCGAATCACCATCATCACGATCATCCAATCTAAAGGAAGGCATCGACCAAAAATCGAACAAAATTCGGAAAACGCGAAAATCGTTTCATGCTATCTCCGAGAAACCAGGGAACATTTAGTGCATGTAAATACTAGAGGATATTGTTTCGTTAAAAGCCTATTTAAGTTTTCGGTGCCACAAATAAGAGAGCATGGTTCATTTTTCAGGAAATTGTGTGGAATATAAATGGATCATGTTCACAGATGCATTCGATTCCCACATGGTTTTATCGCACACACGCTTCCGCCTCTTATGCCTGATTCACATTCTGCAATTTTATGTGCGATTTCGCAGTTCACCGCAACTTTTGTCGCACGAGCGACGTTGCGACAGCGAATTCGCAAGCAAAATCTTACCGTGTGAATCGGGCATGAAAAGACGGCGACGCGTGTGCGGAAAATTAACCGTAATTCGCACAAAACATTTAAACAGGTGGGAAAATAATTTCGTGCCACCTTTAAGAAACTGCGGTATCAGTCGCACGTAAATATCAGACCCGGATTCGGTAAAAAGCATATCCGTGATTTCTGCGCGATAAATACAATCGCCTGGTTCGTTTCCTTTCCAGAAATCGCGTAGAACTATTTTCCCACGTTCCAAAAATTTGACCGATTTCCGCGTGGTTTTCCCGTACACGTGTTCTCACCTTTACTGTCACAACATCATCATCATAACGCAAGGGTTGATATTAACCGAAGCACGTTTTATATTAAACCGAAACCACCGTACCCCCGCATCCATATATACCTTCCGTGACGATTCGGGAGTTTAGCTATTGCTATCCATTGCTTTTATTTCTTACCCCTCAGATGTTTTATAGCGGGATATATTTATATATATAGTTTTGTTTCCTTAGTGCATCCGCGTGTCCATTGTAGTTTTTCGTGCGGAAACTTCCGCACGCTCCTCGCAAAGGCCCGACCGCACGGACGCCGCTCGATTCCCGTCAACCGAAACTTGACCACCAACGTCGTTTTGACCGCACGTCGTTACAGCAAACGCACACACACAAAAAAAAAAAAGACAGGAAGAACGGGGAAAACGTTACTATAAATAAAAAAGAGCTAACTTTTCGCCCACTTCTCTCTCAAGAAAAGCGAAAAAGAGAAAAGGAGAGAAAGATCGTGTTTGTGACGAGTCCATCATCATCATCATCCTTTCTGTCCAGGGATGACGTAACATCGGATGTGTTACGCGAGTTTCTTTGAACAAACTCCACAGTGAACTTTTTTGAGCTGACCGCAAACTGAACACCAAGCACGCACTCAAATCTCCCTAAAAATATATACGGAGTGTTTCACGAAAAGTGGACATATTCGATTTTGCGAAAACTACTCATCGCAACGAAAAAAAAGGCTTGTGTCGTTTTGGTCCTGGGCTAGGGGCCCATTTAGGAAACTTATTAAAGTCCGAGATAATTAGATTGTCAATTATTTTTGCGTGATTAACTTTCGTAATATTGTGTTTAAGGCATGATTTCAATTAGAAAATTGCTCAGCATCAGCCGCACCGCGCCCCGTGGAGATAGTGCAACCAACCCCTGATGCGCTGTCCTCGCGCAACGCAGCAGAGGCTGGTTGCACTATTTCTGCACGGGGTGCGGTGTCGCCGGTGCCGAGAAGCGCTCCGATTGCAAACCGAAACTTAAAGGAGTCATGAAACGCTTTTCCAACTTTTTCGTGTTTAGCTTCCCTCCTCAACTCATAAATCGCGCATTGTACCAAACAGTTCAAGAAGTCGGAAAGGGGGGAGTCCCCTCTTGCTCGGAATCTTCGCTTTTGTAGCCGGACACAGCCATTGTCCCCCTAGAAGATTAGCCCATCACTCAAAATTCCGACTAGTTGCTTTCCCCACCCCGTTCACCCCGAAGCTGACAGTGCTGTGCAAGCTACGTGCTCGTTGGGCCAGCCACACATTTTCCACGTGATCATGCTCTCTCGCGCATACCGACCTGCAGAGAATGAGGTCAGGTGACGAAAGGGAGGCGGCTGATTGGTCCGGCTAGGGTGCCCACATGTTTCTGCCGCTCCGCTGTTTAGGGTGGCGACAACGTTTGTGATACCTGTTGCCGACAAACCAGTGTTGCCTACCTCGTTACCATGGCAGCCTCCGCTGTTTCGTCGACCATTTTGTCACACTCGCCAGTCGTGCGCTCGCGCTACTCCGCTAATCCTCGTTAGGGAGCTAGGCTAGGCTAGGGAGCACCCACCGCTCTCGTTCCGACGGCGAGGTTTCGGCGTGCGGTGCCGGTCTGTTGCGTTCCATTTTGTCGAGAGGACTCACGTTTCGATAAACGCAACGCATACTTCCTTCTCGCAACTTCAAAGTATGAAACACCCGAATAATAGGGAGTTTTCGTAGACCGCGTTGCCCCTTCCGCTAAGCGTTCCGCAACGAAGAAGTTGCTACTGCGCCTGCGCGCCGATAGCCTTTACGGTGGAGTTCCCGCTATCGTAGCGGGTTGCGGAGGACCTTGCGGGACGGCGAAAACGATCTACGAAAACTCCCTAGTGAGAGCGACAGCCACGACGACCGCCATCCCGCTGAGCCTCCGACTCGTCCGACTCTTCTTATGAACGGAAACGGAAGCGGCCTCACAGTGTTGCCGCTGTGTCGAAACTACGAAAACTCAACGTTGTGTACGTTTAGCCAAATAAGAAGTGGGTCAAAATGGCGGTGGGAGAGGATCTGGGAAAGAGTAACAAGAAGTTGGCGCCACCCTAAAGCGCAGCGGAAACATGTAGGCACCCTAGGTCCGGCAAGCGCGTAGGTTCCACCGCAATGTCAGCTTAGGGGAAAAGGGATTAAGTGAGGTCCGGTGTCGTGTGACGTGCGCTTGGGCCTGGTGACGCGCTGCGGGTGCCCGGTTATGGTGGCTAGTAGCCCGGTGACGCGCTGCGGGGTCCGCGGATGTATCACAGTGAAAAGGCGGAGAGTTTACGAAGGGAAGGAGGTACGAAATAGTCCGCTATGTTTTGCAAATTTTCGTTGCGAAAGTCAGGCTTCTGACTTTCTACCTTTGTTCTTTTGGCCCACTGAACGATGTGCTATTAGTAAAATCCCAATATAAATTGATTTACTCCAGCCCAAAATTCGTTTCATGGGTCCTTTAAGAACCCGTCGAATTTGCGCGGTTTTTCAGAAAGCCGTAAAATGCTGCGCGTGCCTTCTATCGTTCTGCAATTTGTTGATTTACTGTTTTCCAACGCTGCTGAGCAATTTTCTAATTGAAATCATGCTCTTAAACAAAAGATTAAAAAAGTTAATCACACAAAAATAATTAACGATCTAATTATCCCGAACTTTAATAATTTTCCTAAATAGGCCCCTGGTCCAGGACCAAAACGACACAAGCCTTTTTTTGTTGTGACGAGTAGTTTTCGCAATATCGAATTTGTTCAGTTTTCGTGAAACACTCTCTCTCTCTCTCTCTCTCTCTCTCTCTATATATATATATATATATATATATATATATATATATATATATATATATATATATATACCGGGTGTTTTTGCGTAGACTTTCAAAAACCCTTAAAATTGGGGTTATTGAAAAACGAAGAAACTCTCTTCGGGAACAAACTACCAGCCATGGTGGACGTCAGGAATTGCCAAAAACCTACTAATTAGCCAGCTAATTAATTGGAAACCGTTAATTAACTTATTTAATTAGTGGAAATAGACATATCGTTCCAATTAGAAAGTTGCTGAGCGTTATCGAAAATCACTAAATCAGTCATTTTCAGACAGACTTTGGGCGCGTGAGAAGCGCAGTAGTGCACTAAAGTTACCACTCGTGGAGCAGGTACAAGGCTGGGGCTAGATAAGAGGCGGAAAAATCGCGCGGGCGCCTTGCCGCAGCCGCTAGCCTTGTACCTGCTCCACGAGTGGTAACTTTAGTGCGCTACTACTCTTCTCACGCGCTCGAAGTCTTTCAGAAAATTACTGATTTAGTGGTTTTCGATAACGCCCAGAAACTTTCTAATTGGAACCATATGTCTATTTCCCTTATCTAAAAAGTTAATTAACAAATTTGAAATAATTAGCTGACGAATTAGTATGTTTTTGGCAAGTCCTGACGTCCGCTATGGCTGGTAGTTTGTTCCCGGAGACAGTTTCTTGTTTTTTCAATCGCCCTAATTTTTAGGATGTTTGAAAGTCTTTGCAAAAACACCCGGTATATATATATATTTGCCATTAAAAATTATTGAAGAGATTACCCAAAAATTTTTGCTAAAACGCATCGTAATTTATTACCGAAAAAGAAATATTTCGCGCATTTTGTGGAGGGTGGGTTTCGAGAATATTTCGCGATTTGCCGTGATGTGCCATTTATTCGTTAACGTGAACCGATATATTCGCGGGTACCTTTGCTTTCGTGGCATTCTTCAAGTCACGGAATTTGCGAAAATTAGGTCAGCCCTCCTCCAGCGGTTAAAGATTTGTGTGTGTGTGTGAGTGTGTGCGCGTGCGTGCGTGCGCGCACGCGCGCAAAGCCTCTTCCTGATTTGCATCACAAAAGATTGTAACTCTTACTTTCAGAAACAAATTGAAAGACCACCGCACACAAAACAAACTGTAAAAATCGTTGCAACACAATCGTTTAGCACTTCAAATTTCATCAAAACGATATATATGTTTTTTTTGTTTTGTTTTTTTTTCATTTTTCCTAGGAAATTTTATGGGTGTGTCAAACTAAACTGAATGTGTTTTGTTTGGGTAAAGGGCCAGGGGAGGGGGAGGGGGGATAAATTACTCCTCTTCTATTGAGCATGCTCACGAACCGCTAATAGACTCTTCTCACAAATCAGCAACAACGCCTGTCCAGCACTGCTTATAGCGAGTTCGTTTCACACGCACTGGTACCACTGGCACCGTTCGAGTTCTCTCACAGAATGCATCGCACTCGCAGTGTTGCACGGAAAACTGGACTCAAACGAACACGCCAGATGCACCAAGTGCAGAAGATATGCAGGGGCCTTAGCAGAAGACTGATGCTGCCGCCATCTATGTTGTAGAAAAGGTACCAACCTCCAACCGAAACTAGTGCCTTTCTGTTCCGAGTGGTGGGTGGGAATGCGAGAGTGCAGTCGCTACCAATGTTTATCGACAAACGTTGGTCACTACAACGTGTAGTTTATATTTTCGATGACTTCAAGCAACTCTGCTGTAGCAGAAATAGTTAGAGACGGCGTAAATTTCCGCAACCAGCTGTCTACAACGCAGCTGGTTGCGACTTCTTTATAACCGCTTACACTGAAGAAAACTGATGATGCTGTCCGAGCAGAAGCTTGATCCGTTTGAGCATGTATTATGCGTGAACCACTGAAAGGGTACAGCTTAAAACTAGTCTGTTGGAATATCCAGCAAAACGTTTCGTGGGACTTTCGATTTCGATCGTCATTACAGATTGATCAGATATTCGCCTTGGTGAGGGCGTCGAGAGCGAGAGTTTTCTCGAACAAAATATGACGGGGCAAGTTAGCTGACGCAGGTAAATGTTAAACATGATGATGCTGCCCAAGCCTCGGGTAAAGTCACTAAATTTAGCTTTCTCTGATGCTTATTAGGTAATCACAGGATTCTCCTGGGGGACTTTTGTCGGCAAATGTTCAATGTTTCACCCGTACACGAATGGTGATAAACATCTTGGGGGCCGCTGAGCATTTCTTTACACACTGGTATCGTTCAGCGTCTGTACGGCAACAGAGCAACTTAAAACCTGCAAATAAAGCACGGTTTGTCAATTGCTTCTTTCTTGAAATAGTAGACGCCCACAATTCGAGCTCGAGGTTGATTCCGTTGCCCGCGGGACGCGATTTCTATCAGAAAATCTACTTTTTTTCCTTTCGGTTCCGCGACACATCGTAGCAGACGAACCCTCGTCGTCTGCTCCCGCTCCTCGCCGGAGCGAGGCATGATGGGATTGCATTTTGGCGCACTCCCGATTTTCTCGGTGCAGCAGTGCATGCACACGTGGGGTGCCGGCCAGCGCTGAAACGAACTCGGAGAGTGCAATCACTCGTGGAGGGCCACCTGAAACGAACCCGCTCCACGCTGCGAGTGGGCACGTCTGGGCACGAGTGCCGTGAAACGAACTCGCTATTAATCACGCACTCTAAGCATGCACTGGATACGAGGGCTGCGTCCAATGGATAGAGGGACGTGAATGAATAAACCCTTTGTAACAGGTGGTAGCCTGCGCCACCTAGCCAAAGTCTAAAAAGCAATGGCGACCGCCCATGTTGCTCAATGGACTTTTGGACATAATGGACCACCGACCAACGTCTGTAAAAAAACCACAAATATGCACTCTTCTTCTTCTTTTTTTTTTCTTCTCGTTTTTATGGTTTTAAGATGTTAACTTTAGATTACCAACTAATCTCCCCCACCCTTGTCATTCCTTCAGGACAACTACTTATAGTTCTAAGTCACTTCAACGTTCAAAACAGAACACACAATGCAAAATAACCCCAAAAAACAGGCAAAACTAAAATTTAAAGCACTAAGTCAACAAAATTCAACGATATAAATATAATTTAATCATAGAACAAACACTTCTACTATGAACAACCGAAAATTGCGCGGTACGATGCCGGGCCAGTGTGGCAGATTTAAACGGATTTCGTTGACCCCATTTGCAGCAGCACCCAGATATACTGCGTAAAGATGGTATGCCTACACCTGGCTGGCCTTCCCCTTCGATAATGACAATATGTACAAAAACCTAGAGACCAAAAAGGGCCAATTGACGTCTTCACTGGAGCACACACGTTGACTCTGATGGAGGAAATACAAAAACACAATTAGGTGTAATTGGTAACTTTCGGAACGTGCGCATCGCACCGTTCAAAACGGCTCGCCTACCCGATCGAATGGGGGCCGTCCTTTCCACTCCTAATGTCTGCATGGTCATGTAGGACTTGACCAGTTCGGCTGCGTCGAGCCACTTCTTGGCCTGCAAACATTGCCGATGACGACAGACCGTCATGGTAGAGTGTGGTGCACCAAAGTATGTCATAGCCAATCACAGCTGATCTTGGAAGAACATGTATCAATCCAAGCAGATCACAGCAAATCACCAAAGACGAACCGCGACAGATAAATGGAGGCCGACAATATTCACAGATACATGAAGATGAATGGCGTCAGCTATACGAGGAACAGGCCCCATTTTCCCAAGAAGATTTCCGAAAATTACTTATAACTTTTGAATAACCTTGGCATTTGGTCTGGACCACTAGTGCTACACTTGGACAGAGACTGAGCATGTGGCGATGCATAGTTAAGTTTTTAGGTGAAAAATAACACTGCAAATTTTTTTCTGGAGACACGCTGTAGAGACATGCCAATAATTGCAGAGCGTAGAATGCCAAAAATCCCAATTTCCGACATAATTTAATGGAAAGTAAGCATGCAAGCAAGGCACAAGAACAACATAGCCAAACCTCATGAGCAAGCACAATCCCAACATTTAGGAATAATCCTGTAAAACTGAAGGATGGGAGCTTCTTAGGTGAACAACATGCAAAGAAATTCAGAGGTGGGCACTTATTGTGGAATGGGTCCCGTATTTTACCATACCCAAGGATATTAAAACAGTGCTAAGAGCTGTTATGGAGAACAGAACATGATGCATGACACTAAAAAAAATTATTGTTTAAGGTTATGAAATAAACCAATCATTAATTTGACTAAAAACCTTGTGAAGCTCATAGAAATCTTGCTGATGCATTAACATTTTATCAAATAATGAAGCCATAAGGAAAAACATCACTCGTTTCTGTCGCTTTTGTAAGTTCATATGCGGAATGGACTCACAGAGGCGCAGAAAGAAATTGGCGGTTGAAAGGGGCACCACAATTAAGGAAAAAAAGAGTAGATCCTGTTGGTAACTTGTCACGTGAAAACTCCATGAGGCAAACCACGAAACCCCGTTTGCAACACACAAACTCCACCCACAGTACACAAACTCTGCCCACAATACACGACACTCTGCCTTTCAAAACACGAAACTCCACCCCAAGGTTTTACCACCTCTTTTTGCTTCTACCATGGCTCTATGTAGTCCGGTTCTGTTCCCTCTTCTCGTGTTTGTGCCAGATTAGAGATGGGTGGGGTTCATATCGGCTTGCGGTTGTTTGACCGTCACAACGTTGTGCCCAATAAACCTTGATCTGAGCAGTCATACTGCGCCTGCCAAACCACCCTTCGACAATAGGGAGAAAAACCACCTCACTCGATGAGCACAGATTCAAAACTGGTCGCGCGTCTGCACTTTGCGCGACAGTTTAACAAAGTAGGCGCACCATCTTCACCCTTTTTAGATTTGATTGGAAGGTTTTGGAGCATGTAGTGTCCAGAGTAAAAGTTTAATCAGAATAAGAAAAAACAAACAAAAAACAATTTGAATTCTTTTTACAATCTGCTTTTAAAAAGGAACACTATTATAAATATGCTCAAACATAGGTATCTGATCAGTTCTGATTGAAAGTGTACAAGCAATCGAAATCACCACCTTTGTTTAAACAATTTCCAAAGCAGCCCGGTGTCTGCCAAAGACGTTCGTTGCAATAAGCGATTCTACAATTGTGCGAGAAGGAATTTTGGGACATGTAGTATAACACTTAAGGCCCGTTCACACTCTTGCGACCTGTTAAATCTAAGTTCCTTAAAACTTCTTAAACCAGAAAACACACTGGCGCCATCTATTGGGAAGCAGTGTAAACTCGGCGGTCCAGCATATTTTTTTTTTTTATTTCTCGCGCATTATCCTTTTTTTGTTCGCTCGAAAAACTTTTGTCAATGTTATAAACGAGCCTTTCTATGTATATTACGCACATTTGACCTCGGAAATCCCGCAAAACCTTCGCTTTTGTGAAATGCAGTTCCAGGGTCACCGCATAGATGGCGCCACAATGCCAGTGTGTTCCCTCATTCTAAAAACATTTAAGAAGTTATGAAAGATCTCGTCTCTCTCAGTCGTACTCGGTCGCAAGAGTGTGAATAGGCCTTTAGGCAACATAACATGTAAAGAGGGGTAAAAATTAAAATCAGGATAATATCACGAAAAATATGTGAAAAGACTATTTGCTATATGCTTTTAAAAGGAATGCATATTTTTAAATGTAGTCATGCGACCTGTTTTAACTGAGCAAGTATAGGTAGCTGAAACCACCACCTTCAAGGTAAAGAGCTCAGTTGAAAAATGTAGAGCCCTTCCACTTCACGTGAAGATGGAGGACCAGCGAAGCTGCTATCTTTACGACGTCTAGGACGATGCCTAGAGGACGAAGTCTAGGATGACCTCAAGGACAACTTCTGGGATGACCTCGAGGACGACTTCTAGGATGACCTCAAGGACGACTTCTAGGACCATCTCGAAGACGACGGATAGGACGACCTCAAGGACGACTTCTAGGATCATCTCGAAGACGACGGATAGGACGACCTCAGGGACGACTTCTAAGACAACTTCAAGGACAATGTTTAGGGCGACCTCAAGGGCAACTTCCAGGACGACCTCTAAGATGACCTCGAAGGCGACCTCAAGGATGACTTCTAAATCGGCCTCGAGGACAACTTCTCAGACGACCTCAAGGACGACGTCTAGGACGACCTCAAGGACGACCATAAGGACAACACCTAGAGGACGTCGTCCTCGAGGATGACTTCTAGGACGACGCCCAGAGAAATTCAGCCTTTCCACTCTGGTGAAAACCAGAGTGGAAGGCCAGAACGTTTGCACCCATCTACAAGCTACAGCGGCAACCAGACAACCAGCAAGCTGGTTGTCTGGTTGCCACCGTCGCTCATAGATAGCGGTAGATGTCCGGAGTTTTGAGTTCACATTTGTTTGACCGCGGACACGATACTGAAAACTAGCATTAAACAGCTCCGCTGTAAAAAGAAAATTCCAAAGCAGCTGGTATATCTAAAAGGTGGTCTATAATGCAATTCTACAACTGCAAGCAAAATAAGTGCTTACCTCGGTGCGTAAAACTTCCCTCTCCTCTGGCCGGCAGTCTGAAATGAGTGAAGCAACAGACACAGTCAGTTTGTTCAGTACGGAATTTTAAAAAATGCTCATCAAAACTCGGTAATGTCAGCATTGCGTCCACGCAAGTTCTCCCAGTGAGAGTTCCGAGAGGACACTTACTGCTCGTGAAAGGAATGGCAATGTCAAGGGCGTCCTGGTAAGTTCTGAGTGCATCTTGAAGCCGGTTAGAGACTGCCTGAAAAAACACACAAATAAAACAATATAAAATTAGATTCTAACAAAATGTTTTTGAACTTAGCTATCATTATTTCATAAAGAGGGAATTTTTTTTTTCACTGTTAAATACAAACCCCATTTCCTAGTGTTGTGAGAATATTCGAAATTTTGAAGTTTCAGAAAATATACACTACTCTTTGTTTGCTTCGAGAAGAACTGCAATATTCATGTTTCTGGAAGTGTTGATTGCAGTGGGTTAGGCCCATTAAGTGCACTTCTTAAAAAGCGTATGTAAAGGAAACTTTTTTTTTCTTCTAAACAGCCTGGATGGAAAAAGGATATCATAAAATAAATTAACAACTAAAACAAATAATGTAGAGCTGTATTTACGGCGCAAAATGAATTTGTAGTTGGCGACCACGGGAGCCCGCGTAAAAGTGGCTACTAGCGTCACGTGACTGGCCACTAGTCACGTGGTAGACCTGTGCGCAGCCGCAAATTACACCGGAGCTGTTCAGCGCCACTGCTGAAGTCCCCAGAGCCCCGCCACCGCCGCCGTACGCTGAGCGTGGCATGCGACCAAATGAACGCGTGTTTTTTCATCTTTATATGCAGAAAGCAACTTGAAGTATTGTTTGAAACTTAAATAAGAAAAAAAAACCTTCACGAGTCTTATCTAGTCAAAAAATTAAAAAATAAAAAGCGCAGAAAAGAGTCATCATCATTATTACTTAGCAACTTTTCTTGACGATGAATATCGGAATAGAAAACATAACTCGTAACTCGTAAACTATGAGTTACAAGTAACAAATCAAGCAGGTGTTACGATTTAAAGTTTTCCAGCAATGCATACAGCAACAGAGTAAGCTAGTAATAAACAGAAATCACTTTTTAGGAGAGAACCTCAACTCACAAAGACCACACCTGTTTGCCTTGTAACTTGTTGCAAGAACAACACCACTCGTGATTACCACAATTTGCCAGCAAGCATTTATGGTGATTTGACGAGTCATCTCACAAATGGTTTTGGGATGTTGCTTTCTTTGTGTTTCGTCATCTTGCTCTCGGCGGCGTGCCATATATCACTACAAGCTCTTGTACACCAAGTAAGCTATCAGGCAAAAACAATTTTTCACACTTCTCCGCATAAGAAATGAAATCGGCAGCTGCGCAATCAGAAGTCACACAGACAGGCTGCAGGACAGGCTTGTGACGCGACATACCAGTTTTTTGGCAGCGTTCACCAGAAGCAGAGCAGTTTGCAAAGGTGGATATCTGTCGCAGAGGTCTTCTGCAAAAGAAAGTGACCGCAATAAATGAAACCAACACGCAACATAAGAGAAAAACAACATTCAGACGTGTATTTATTTGGTTGCATGTGCCAAATAATCATCAAATAAGCGTGCCAACCATAGCCAGGACACACTTCAAAGCAGATGAGTACAATCTTCTGAAGTATCGCAAACCACCTCTCCGAAAATACATTCCCTTCCCTAACTCGATGACCGAGGCAAAAAGAAATCCTCTAGACTCACCGTGATATTTCATCAACCTTTAAACAAAAATTTATACTGTTTGGTAATTCTCATTTTTAAACAAACAAACAAAATAAATGATGAGGCAGTTACTCTAACTGCCAATATTTGTTCCCATCTAAGAGGATACTAAAGAGGTGTTTGAACTTGCTTTTTATGGCGATAACTAAATCTATGTGTTTGAAGTCTCCTAAAAAATCTAAAATTACGATCATGCGTGGCCTATTTCCGCACCGAAAATGTTATCAAAGGTCGCGATTAAGACATGCAGCAGACACTACAAACACTCTGCTCCAAAATTCAATTTTCATGTTAAAGTACTGTCTCCTGAGGCCATTAGCCCGCACCTATAGTGGGGTGGTATTCACTGGAAGCGATATTTAAGGGCACTGTTTAGAGCGCTTTCTCAGAACGAGGTCACATTAGTAGGCTGCTAAGTCCGGCAATCTTGATGGTGTGGAATGCACATTGCAAGAGAACCGTGGAAGATCGCCATCAGCACGCACTCAGCAGCCGCGCACACAGCTATGGCCGCCACTGAATAGTCCCATAGCATTAAGCACTCTTCCTTCCCAGTATACTTAATTCCAGACTAAATTAAATGTTCCACTTAACGTGCAAGTAAATAAACTTGCACATGTAGCTTATCAAAAGCCTACCATCACCTCACATACGGTAAACACTTGCTTAAACCAACGTTGGTTTAACAAATATTTCAGATAATGAACGTTAAAAAAATATCCCCGGCGGTTTTCCTATGCATTCTATGCAAAAATGTTTCAGTTAAACGAAAAACGAATTATGGAATAGCGATTACTTCAGTTCAACGAACCTGATCGAAGGATCCAGGATTATTTTTGCTACCAGTTCAACCATGTTTGTGCTCTGCAGTGCTGGCGTAGCCGATGTCCGCCGCCCCTGCAGCGCCAGCGTATCATTGCTGGCATTTACAGCACCGCCGAGGCAAAGCGGTGGTGCAGTAGACGAAAACGAACCACGTGCTGAGTCTGTTCTTTCTTTGTCATCGGTTCCGTTTGGCCATCTTAGTTTTGGGTAACAATGGCAGGACGGCAGTCTGTGCGCCCACTTTCATAATGAGTACGACGAAACGGAAGCGGTTGTCTCTATCAGACATGCTCAAAATCCTTCGGCGTCTGGACAACGGTCAAAGGCAAGTGGACGTTGCGAAGGACTATGGGATTCCATTGTCGACATTGTCAACGATAGTGAAGCAAAAGTCGAAGCTCGAGGGGGAAAGTGCGTTCAATCCCAACGAGAAACGACTCTGCACGAGATATTTCGAGCCAGTGGACGATGCCGTTGTGGTATGGCTTCGTCACAGCAACAAGCTGTGCCGCAGGAAGTGCAAAAAAACACTCTCTGGATAGCTTTGTTACTTTATGCACTTTAAGAGTGCCAATGCAAATGAAAATTACAGATTTCTTTTTTTTTAAATGAGAAAGGCAGCAACGTAACTGTTATGCACTTTGTATACTATATCTATGTACATGACTCCATAAATTGCATTTCACACTTCTGACTTGATTTATATTGTGCCCTATGCTGTTCCGTACTCTAGTAAATAGATTCAGTTTAGGGAACTTTCAGTTAAGTGAACTATTTTCTTGGGTCCCTTGAAGTTTCTCAAGTGAGAATTTACAGTATATTAATCGAATTTTCTGTGTGCTTGTGTCTATTCTGTGCTAGTTCAATCCTCTTGACAACCATTAAAAAATAATTGTCTCGCAGTGACTTTGCAGGCACTGCAAAAACCGGCGACATTAGAAGGAACGTGGGACAAGCAACAAACAGCAACAAGATGTCGATAGCAAGACGACTGCTTACCAAACTCGTTGGCACCTCCGTGCCGAACGTCCTCAATGAGCAGTGCCTCTTTTGACTTGAGAGCGGACTTCAGCACCTCTGCTCGCTGGAGGTACTCGCTAACCTGTGGCAACGGCCAAACAAGTTTAGAGAATAGCGACAGAAAGGTGCAAGAGGGGATGAAGTGAATCGATCAGTGCGCGTAAGAGTGAGTGACTGAGTGAGGAAACCAAGTTAGCGTAAGAAAAATTGCTAAAGAGAATTTGTGGCAGTGTCAGTGTGTGTTTTGAGTGCAGGCGAGAGGGTGTGTGTGTGTGTGCGTGTGTGTGTGTAAGTAAGCCCCAAGGTTAATTTAGAATACTTAATTAAGTTCAGGTCAACTTGGCCATGGGCACTTTTTCTGCCCATTCTTCATTCATGCAGCATGGAGAAGTTAGAAGTCCCATGGCCAAAGTGAAAGCGAGGGACCAGGAAACCTTGCGACAATTTCCAACATAATTTGCAAAATATTCAAATTTCTGAAGAAGGATTTCAGGGCCATACGAAACCAACAGTGAGCTAAATTCAAACTGCAGCGAATTAAAACTAAGCTTCCCACATTTAAGCTTGGCCTGGCTTCCTACATCTAGACAGATTACTCTTCTGTATTCTTCACAACTCAAATAAGATTGCTTAAAAAAAAAAAAAAAAATACAGGACAATAAAAAGACAATAACCTTGGCTTGAAGCGACTTCCATTTCTCCAGATCTGTTTCAGCTGAAATGACAAAAATGCCACCATAAAAATGCTGCACAAATGTGACTTCATACCAACTGTACAGGAATCTTTGTGAATTAGATTCTTGTTATAGTGGACGTCCTGAATCGTCGCCTTATATGCATGCCTACAAGTCTAGTAAACTGAGACTAACGCAATGTCAATATTCGAATCACCCTGCACAGTCATGGTAGACTAGAAGAGCTGCTGGGGAAGACAGAAAATCGAGAACAAAGAATGGAGTAAAATCTCAAACGAAATCTATCGTTCCAACCTGACCCTCAGTAACTCTCCCCTCTTGCTGCCACTATACACATCTTTCTGCACAACTGCAACATTCTCTGAGCTAGTTAGCTGCCAATAAGAAGACAAAAACGTTCTAGAGTGCAGCTCTTAGGCGCCCGTTTGCAGGTCGAGCGGCGACGGCGTAACCGCGCAAAATTTAGCGGAAAAATTGGACCTCAACAGCAATTCAATTCCGTGCTAAATTTAGAGGGGAAAATGACGTCGTATGTCTTGGTGTCACGTCACCTATGAACAAATTTAGTTTCTCTGCTAGATTTAGCGGGAAAATTGATATCACGTGACCTCAACAGCAATTCAATTCCCTGCTAAATTAAGCGGGAAAATGACGTCACATGATTGGTGTCACGTTACCTAAAAATAAATTCCGTTTCTCCGCTAGGTTTGGCGGGAAAATTGACGTCACGTACGGAGGAGTAGGAGGGAAGGGTACGGAGGAGGAGGTGGAGGAGGAAAGGCAGAGAGGATGGGGAGCAGGCGAGGAGGAGAGGATACGGAGGAGGATTAGGGCATACCCTCCCCTCCTCTTCGTCAAAAACTTCACTCGAATTTCGCGCTACAGAAATTTGTAAATGTCTAATTTTTTTTTTTAACAGATACTCATAGGTCTTACTTCCCTCTGTTGAATCCCAAGCTCAAAGAATCGGTTTTATACATACTAGGGCTGGGCACTTAATCGATTAACCTAGTGATGAGTCAATTATTGCTTTAATTGCGATTACATTTTTAAAACCAAATAATCAATTAAATTCTGACAAAAAAAAAAAGAAGAGCTCAACGTTCTTACTTCGCAGACATGAACAAGTACACCTGTATGAACACAAACTTTAGGAGACGTTTTGACGTAAAGTAAGCACTAGGGTCGAGATTTGTAACTCCAAACAAGTGGAGAGGGTTGTACGTGTCCCAGCCACTTCCAACGCCGTGCGAGTGTCTGTTTAGCGCAGCAGAGACTATTATGAACAATCAAAGGAGTTTGTTATTGCCAGAGAATACCAACAAACCCCTTTGCCTCTGCAGCTGAAGTAATAATTTGCGAGTGTGGGTGACTTCTGGCTGTTCTCAAATACACATCAAGGTTGATTTAAAATCTGAATTTGCATATTTTGCCGTCTATCACACATTCAGCAAAGGCAAGAAAATGTAAATTTACTTTTTTAAAAACTGTCGTGCACTTGAATGACCGATACCAATTAATAAATCAATTAAACGGTGGTGATTAATCCGGTTAAGATTTTTAATCGATGCCCAGCCCTCACACATACTAGGATTGCCTAGAAGAGATTTTATGCATAAGGGTCTTTCTAAGATGTCAAATGCAGCTCTCCCTTCTACTAATGAAACTCTGGTACAATTCAGTTCAATTCAATTACACTTTATACAATAGCGCAAGAGGACAGGAACATGAAAGGGACAGTACAAGCACTTTTCCTGTCCCTTTCATGTTCCTGTCCTCTTGTACTAGTAGACTCTCATTCATTCAAACTCCAGGAAGTCACAAATTTTAGTTTGATGTATCAGAAGTTTGGATTATCAGAAATTCATCTAAATATGATACTAGACAACATTATGATTTGTTACACGGATAGCTACACATACAAATCAGATTTTTGCCAGTTTCCTCTACATAAGCCTAATTATAAGCAAGTACAGGCATATCACATTGGTGAAAGAACTGAACTTTGTCTTTGTGGACGTCCAGAACAATGGGCGCAGACTAGAGTCCGTAAAACGCATTTAGTGTACGTCAGGTATTGCGATGATACGGGAATACAATTGAATCATTAATTCAAACTCCAAGAAGCCAGGATTTTTGTTTAAATTATCGCAAGTTAGAATTATCAGAAATTCATCTAAATATGATGCAAGATAAAATTATGTCATATGAATGACTACACATACAAAGCAAATATTTAGTGATTTTCTCTACATAGGCCTACTGATCATAAGCAGGTATGCCATACATAAAACATTTGTGAAATGTATGACCTAAGTTCATTTATCCTTTAAAACGTTGTTTATCGTGGACTGTTTAGACAGCAGATCACAACTCAAAACAAAATTAACTTTGTTCATCAGGCCAAGAGGTTGTCCAATGTGGACTACAACACAGGGAACACATGAGCAATGAAAACTGGCACCGCGCGGCAGTTTCCATAACAACTTGCGCGGACACTGTGACGTGGACCTATGCCATGCCACCACGACACAGCGTGCATGCAAGTTACATTGGAAATGTTTGCGTGGTGCCCGTTTTCAGAGCTCCTGTGTGCCCGCTTGAGCCCCGTTGAGTGCGCTTCTCACTGAGCACTGGTGCACCTCGGAGAAGCAGCGCCCGCGGAAGCATGCTCTGCGGATGTTGCTTCTCTGCAGCGCACCAGTGCTCGGAAAGAAGCGCACTCAACGGTGCCGCGAGAACAAAAAGTATGAATTAGAGGGGCTCTGCAAGGACTTTTTTACTGGTTTTTAATTTGCACCGAGCCTGGGCACACTGAACGTAGTAACTTAATGAAACTTTTCTTTTCTCGGATGTCGCTTTATTTTAAAAGTTATAGGCAAATTAAAATTACAAAAACAAGCAAAAAATAACCTCCTTCATGACGTCCTTGGTTGCTTGAGTGGCCGTGAACTAAAGGAGGGGTAGTGAGTTCAGTGAGCGGTCACAGCTGCCGCACTCCGTGTCGACGGCTCAAGAGGGCGCCACTACGGCATGTTCTGGCTAGGCTGTATGAAGCGGGCAGCCAGGGCGGCTCGCACTGCATTTGCTGCACGATTAAGCACTAATTCGGCATGACACTTCATTGGCCACAAATGACAGCAAATACGGGGTAAAGATCAGTTCAGAACGGGAGCCACTTCGCGCTGCCATACTGCCAAAAGGCCAAACCGCAAGCCAAAGCTGCACGCCGAAGGCCTTGGGAACGCTCGGGACCGGTCGGATCCTCCAGTCCACACGACCGCAGTGCCGCCACGTACATCCGGGACCTTTCTACGCTCGCCTCTCGTTGGTGCGTGATCTCACTACACCTTTCTAGTATGCACCGCCTTTTCCACCGCTTGGTGGCGGGTATGTCGACGGGTCATTTATTGTTTCCATACTTTCTAAACTGCATTTTTTTCTTCTCTGATCTAAAATAGTGAACAAAAACTACTTTTATAAATAATTGAAATGGTCCACGCCACTTATATCTTGTATTTTGACTAAAAAGAAGCTTTTAGCAGCTCTGACCAGTAGTAAGCCCAGGACCAAAGACTTCACATATTGTGTGTTTTCGGCACCGCGGGTCGCCCTCGTAGGAGGAGGAGGTTTCCGCGTCGTCTGGTTAAAATATGACGCATTGATATTTAGTTACTCTCTCCGTGCCCGCTGGCTTGCCCATACCCCGAGGGACGTGGAAACTGCAAAAAAGGTAGACGCTTAACTATGAATGCAGGGTCCCTTTAAGCGAAAACGCCGTTCGAATTAAGCGGCTTATAAATACATTAAAAACATAGCGGGACAATCACAATTTTTAAATCTGTTTGAATTAACCGGCAGTATGAGATATCTGAGTTTGAATTATCGCGAGCCTACAATATATATGATGTTTAACCAACAAGCTTAGCAATAGACTGATCTCACCAGGAGTTGCACGACACAACTGCCGCAGTGCAATTTGGTACCTGTAGTTACCCCCAGTTTTCCGGCCGTGTCAATGCGCCTAAAATGCCCGGCGTTTGGAAATTTTTAGGTTAGCACGAGACCTTTAGCCGGGTATTTATTTGTGGTTTTCGATGGGTGGTTTCACTTGTTGTTTGCTACGGAGCTATAATAACAGCACCAGGCAAAAAGGTCTCGGATATTATGTCTTCACGAAAGAAAGAAGCATGGCAAAGAATGGTGAACGGAGCCGGGCAGAGCGGCAGAAAAAATGGCGTTTTACGATTTGTTTGGCGATCTGATTTATAATTTATATCGATGCTATTGCATGTCAGCTAAAATGCGTAAGATTACAGGGCACGAGTCACAAAGCGTGCCGAAGTGTTCCATACGCTGGAATCTCTTTGAGCATTCGCTCCGTAGCAGTCTATCCGTTGGTCTATCTCAAATAGGACCACCGCACTGCTTTGCGGAGGCCATTTTTAATACACTTTTTGCTCGATGTATTTTGGTGGTTATAACTGCTTATGTGACATCATGTTTCAAGCACAACTGTGCTTCAAAAGATAAGGACAATCGCTAAAAAAAGAACAGCGATTCCCGATATGCTTCACTTGAAATAATCTTTCTTCCGAAGCAGTCTTCATTTTTTTTTTTTTTTCTCATACAAACCTGAAAACACCGTATAATGCAATTTGGAAGTGCAGCACTGACTGCCAAAATTGTAACAAACAAACTTCATCCATTTTGTGGTGGTCTATTAGGCTGACATTACTGAGCCATTCTGCATTAACACCAATCGAGACCGCAGAAAAAAGCTTCCACCGTCAGGCGACTGTTACCGTTCGGGACTTCCGCAAACAAAATAAAACTGAATAGAAACTGTACACGAAAAATCATTTCCACCCCAATCTTGCAAGTATCTGGCATGGTCGCTTCTTTTTGACAGATGCCAATTGTTACAGCGCGTCGCGCATGGCCTCTCTGTAGATCATTTCTTCTTTGTGTGCAGGCCTCTCCCGCAGTTCATCTGCACCCTGTTGCACAGACTGTCAACCAGAATGAAACAACTTTTAGAAAAGTATCGCTCACCGAGAAAGTCTATTTAGCTCCTCTTACTTCATTGTTGATTAAACATTATGCACAACACTGATCACTACCAAGCTCAGTTTTTCATCAACACATCTGATGCTGTTCCGCGGTGCTACACCGAGCCGATGGTTCCTCGAATTTTCTTGTTCATTGGCATTGCACTAGTGGTTCACTTGCTTACAAGTTAATTGAGAAGTCCGAGCAGTTGGGATGCTCAAGTAGTGACATTGTTGTTTTTCCCCAGCGGCCGCAGTGGGATCACCGCGTGAACGGCAGTGGGCTCACGCGTTTACGAAGACGACGAAGCAGACAACAAAGCGATTCTAAAGCGGTAAGACGACTGGGACTGCTTTTCTGTGCTTGCTGACAAACTAAGGCCTCACAAACAACACAATCTTACGAAGTACAGACATGCAGGAGAATCAAGCTGATACCAGGGCGTCCCAAACAATAATCTACGATGATGTATGCGCAGCCCTATGTAGCCGGAAAGCTGGAAAAGGAGGACTACAAGTAGCATGGTGGCGGCACCACTTCCGGATTGCGCGCGTCTGCGCACTTCGCTTGGTGACATTGGTCTATTGGTTTTACAGTCGCCGACCGATTTTTCGGACTTTGATAATTCGGACTTGTTCGATATTTCAGACCTAAAGGAGGAACCGTGACTTGCCCCACAAAGATAATGCATATTCATGACCAATGTTCCGGACAGCTTGAAGTCCGAAAGTTCAATCATTCAGACAAAACCGTTGCAAGCGATGGGCGGGAAACACCACCGAGAAGCGGCCATTTTAAATTTTAAGTTGGCTGCAAATGGATTGGCTTGGTTTGGCAGTGCTACTTGAGTACTCCTGAGTCCTACTGCCAGGTGATGCTGTACGGCTTTTTTTTTTTTTTTTTCTCACTAGCTGCGTGTCATTATTATGATCATTGTTGTTTCCATTTTGCTTTGTTCATTCGCCATTGCAGTCATGGATTTGCGCCTCTCATCTCGACTTGGTGAATCATGTTTTCGGACTTTGGACGTCATTGCGCCCCATCTGTTCTTCTGCCACCGTGATCTGTTGCTAATAAGCGCGGAAAGAGTACTTGACCATAACGCTAGGAAAGATGGCAGCGATTCTCAAGCTAACAGAAAGTTGCCGAACGCAAATGGAGGCGTAACCTAAAACAAGGCGTGCAGGCGTAACCTGAAGCAAGACACTATTTAAGGCTTTTTAAAACCCGCTTAGATGTAATAAAGGCAAGTTTTTTAATCTGCTGATTTTTCGGACTGCTCTATTATTCCGACATTTTTTCTGTTTCTGCGAAGTCCGAAAAATTGGTCGGCGACTGTAATTCAATTCAATCTTTTTATTTATCTTCATTTAGAGAAGCGCAGCAAGAGAAAGAGCAAAAAAATTGCGGTGGCTTAGCTCATCTATGCCAGGATATACGTAGCGTGAGCTTATGTGCACAAAATGAGAGGCACTATCAAGCGGCTCCGGTGCAGCGTCAGACTTGGCTACTGCGCAACGGAGGCGCACAGCTGGGCACGCGGCCGTGCCAGTACGTCTGCCGCAACTATGACGCGGCAGACGGGCGCGGCGGTGGCGGCTTTGGCACGCCAGCTGGGTGCCGTGTGACGTCACTGCTCTTCGCGCATGTGCAGCACGGGGCACGGCTCATTATGCGAGCCACGCGAAACTGCTCAACCTCGGCCAGTGTAGCTCACGCTACAAAAAGGGATGCTTGAAAAGGGTCTGTCTCTACCAATCGCAGCCGGAAAAAATCACGAAACGTTTGATACTTAGACATCAAGATAATAAAAGCCCTGAAATGACTGAATAGATATAAAATATGTCCACAGGTGAAAGTATCCTTCGGTTATAAAAAAAACTAAAAAAAGCTTTCACGTGGTAAACCTTAGGTTAATGTACCAAAGAAGCAATAGGTATATGGACATACATTTTGAGCAAGAGGGGAAGAGCTAGATAAACATCAGTTTCAGGGCGAAAAAGTTACTCACTTTGTAGCACGGGCAACAGGTACTGGAGCCCCATGCAGTACAGGTGCAGTGCCTCCCGTAGACTCCCCTCGCTGTCTTTTGCCACTGCCCTCTGAATGAGGTTCACCTGTTCAAACAAAGCAAATGCCAATCTAAAACGCAGTAAAACAAAAAAAAAAGCCACGTTTGGTAACAGTGGCTATATACATTCTGAGAAGGCCAAAATGTTTGAAGTGCACAAACAGTCTAGAGTCTGACCGCTAGACCGTCCCGAATTTCCACCGCGCAAAGCGGTGAAACGTTAAGCTTCACCGCCTTACGTCGACGTGTGCATTGAGCTTCGCCGCGTCGCATCGGTGCTATAGGAGCGGTGAATGATAACGCGGGTTAGAGTTTAGGTTTAGCTCAATGGTCTCCTAAGCTTTGTTCGCCCCTACGGGTCAACAGACTCCGGTTAAAATCATGCAGCGACCCCTAGTTTCGAAGTAACAGAAAAACTCACGTTAGCCCATATTTGAGTAGACACGGCAGTTCCTCGACAGCCGCGAATGTTGACACGAAATAAAATGTTGCACAAGAATTGTTCCGTGCCTCGTCCGTGGCCTCTCTAAGAGTGTCATCCGGTGTTACGTTTTCCCGGATGCAACCTACTTTTTACCGCTGTCCCAAAAAATACCGTATATGAACGAGTTTCTACTGTACTTTCGTTGCCTCAAAACGTATTTTCTCTGAACTCCCAGTTATAATGGCCTTAATGAAAGCATCTTTAAAGACTGCTTCACACATTAGCGTTTGACTGTGATTGACAGTGCTACAACCACAACACGCGACAGCTTACGACGAGAGAAGACACTGGCACGTTTGAATCGTGTACAAGGTGGCCATGAGATTGTTTTCATTAGCGTGGAACTAGACAAAAGGTTTTGCAGTATTTGCAACATCCCAATCCGGCCACCCCTCTTATAACGTTGTCGGAATTATTTCAAGCTTGCGGCGAAAGAAGGACGCATAAAATACATGCAGACATGAAGCTTTTCAGGGCTCTCTGCTAGATGAAGCCAGTGTATCATCTCGTAAGTCGTCACAAGTGCTTGTAGTGCAGTCAATCACAGCCAAATGCAACTGTGTGAATTACCAGTAAGGTATACAAATTTTAGAAAATGTATGGCAAATTGCTAGGCAATTGTGTTGCACACGTGGAACATTCCAGCACCAAAAACATTTAGCAATACTCAGTTTACAGATGCCAGACGCCTACGTTCACAGGGCTCTTCGTCAGACAGTTTAACGCATACCATGTGTACACTTGATAGTTGTTCCTAGAATGAAGCGATACTACCGCTGACGGGACTGATAAACCTGGGGATCCTCCAGAGCCTTCCATACTCTCGAGCACCTCTCCCTCAGTGCGCACAGGCGATCGAGCTACTCCTTGCCTACCCCTCTGGTCACATGACATCCCCGTTAACCAATCAGCTTTGAGCACCTTGCTCCTCTTCTATCAACCGTCAAACAATCAGTGTCAGGCTTCGTGGCCACGCTTTTATCTGGGCTTCACGAAATGCCGAACATCTAGCCAAAGAATGTTTCACGTTAATAAATAAAGTAGATGTCAATGAATTATCACGAAGGAAGTAGATGCTGTTTGGGACCGTCATACAGTCGATGCACAAATATGAAAAGAGCTTTGTATCTGATAAGAAATAGAGATAAGAGCTGGAGAGGAACTCCCATGCACACAAAGTCTACAACCCTTGTGCCTGGTAAACATAGTGAGTGCAACGATAAGAGGAGCATCACATTGCCTCAGACCAAGGAAACCGTCATTACATACACCTTTGTCGAAGGACTCCGGAGTGGGAAGGTGCTCCAAGTCCACAAAAGGGTGCGTGAAGAACTCCTCGAAGTTGATCCGCCTGTCGGGGTCCCGCTCCAAAAGCCTGAGCAGCAAGTCTGCGCAGCTGTCCGAAATGGCCATGCCTTCCGGAAGCTGAACCAACCGAGACAAAGCGGGGAACTCGGTCGGTAATTTGCAATGAAAAGGGCAATGCACCGTTCACTTAAACTATCTTCAAATTGCTTGGAGCGTTCCCCAGAACAAATGTAATTTTTGGTGCAATATATGTGTTGCGGGACTCATTTGAGTAGTTCCGAAATGTACTTATATTTTGGGGCCGACGTCTCAAGAAAGCGTTTTCTTCAGAATCCCTCCCAACTTAGAACGAGTCCTCTAGCATAAATATAGTTAAAAAACAGAAGCGTGTTGTCTGCTGTAAGTTGTTTGCTGCTCAATCCATTTTTTTCAGATTATTCACTGTTTCTCAGTGTTACAGAATTGAAAAGAAATTGTGCCCAATTGCAAGCCTTGTCACATCGCTGGAAACTCGCTCGTCTAACACTGTTCTACAAACTTTATCATCGTGCCTCGCTTCACAATGATTTCTTTCAGGCCCCTCACATTATTTTTTCATGCTGGGATCAGTCGTATAGAGTTAAATGTATCCACATGCCACTCGTCTCTTTCTGCACAATCATTCGTTCCGGAAACAATAATCGATCGGAATAACCTGCCAGCACATATAGCAATTGAAGATGATCTAGCAAAATGCCAAGATGCGTTGACAACAACATTGTCATTTTTTTCTCTCGTCTACTTAACCTGTACCTAGATATATCTCATTCATCATTTTTAGATGTTTGTGTTCATATTGTTTTGCAGTCATACTTATACATTATTTACTTTCTGTATTCTTATGCACACCCCCCCTTTCCTCCTATGTAATATTCTCTCTAGGAGTGCCATTAGGAGTAGGTATTCTGAATAAATAAACAACATTAACATTACACTAAAATATACTATATCTATAGTTTTTTTTTTCTTCTAGGGAATGTTTATTTTCTGTGATGCGTCCCATCCCGATGCCTAAAAAAAACGCTTTTCTTTAGTTCCGCATTTCTTTTGGGGCTCATAACGAACCAGCGCAAAGGTAGACAGTTACTCAAAATCCAAACACGCAGAAAGATACACTCACACAGCGCTGAACTATCAACCCCCCTGATTTGTATTTCAAACTTCCTCTTCTTCGACCCCAAGGAATAGGTTGCCAAGGAAGAAAAGGGGAAAGACAAGGCAAAGGGAGGAACGCAAAAGAAGAACAGAGATGAATAGAAAAACGAAAATAGAAGACAAAGAAAAGGAAAATAAAGGAGAAAAGCAGAAAGGAATCATCTCTGTTTTTCTTCTTCTTTCGCCTTCCTCCCTTTGCCTTGTCTTTCCTCTTTTCTTCCTTGGCACAAAGAAACTTGAATGTCACTGGGTTAACTACACTAGTCTTGTCAGCTTTCAAGGATCCTGGTGGATGCCGCCGGAAAGTATCACTCCCGTAACTGAAGTATATTTTTTTTCTTTCCGGGATAAATTATTTTTGACATGCCGGCACCACCTAAAGTGCAGCTTTCTGAACTTCCAAACGCATTTATCTCAGTTTCACATATCTGCATCGTCTTAGTTCAGGAAAACAATCCTTTGATAATGAATTGATCTGTGGAGCCACTCTGAGCTTACTTTCTGCATTTCCATGGTCTTTTGTCATAAACACCTGCAACACCTTCAACCTAATGCATATAAAAATAAGATTTTTTTGTCACTTTTTTTTAAAATTATAACTGGTATAATTTCTGTGATTTCTTTTCAAAACTGCCGCGCGACACGGTTGTTATAATGAATGTTTCCCCAAAATACCTCGCCATTTCCATTACCTTTCTTAAATGATAGATTTCCCTCGTGGTTGCAGTGTTTATTTGATGTGCCTTTACGTTACTCTTTGAAAGATAAACCTATGAACTTAAAACTCTGCATGTCAATCTCTTTCCCAGCTATGAATATGGCCTGAAAATTTCATACCAATAAGACCGGTGGTTCAAAAGTTTGCCTTCCTAAGTGGGGATCCTCCGTAAACCTTAATTAATATAATTAAATTGCATATTAATAATATTGTTAATAAGCAATATACTAGGCAAAATTTAATAGGACGAATGGGGCAAATTTAAACGCTTGCATTTTTGTTTTTTTATTATGGACGATTTTTTGGGGAAACGAAGGCCTCCAGTTACAAGGGACGACAGTACCGATTGAGCAAGCGAGGCAGCGGAGGCGACCTCGAATTCAGCACCCAAGCCTCCTGCAGTACTGCACGGGGAACAGGAAGCATAAAACTTTCAGCCTTTTTACTTTGGTGAAGAACGAAGAGCAGCGGAGCTGTAGCTCCTGTTCTCGAAGGTGGCTTTCCAGGCGAGCGATCTGCTCTTCTTTCGCAAGGTAGTCTGAAGCGCTCGATGCAGTGAAACTTAATTAGATAACGGCCTCGCAGTGGTTGCGGAACCATTCGCGCTGCTGCGCACATCGCCACTCGTTCCGCTCCCTTTCTTTTTCCTCTGAAGAAAGGTTGCCACCATCTATAAGCGACGGCAGCAACCAATTGTCTGGTTGCCGCCATCACTCATAGATGGCGGTAGCTGTCCAGAGTTCGCGGTGTCATCATTTCTTTGCTGGTAGACACGATCCTCGGGAACCTAGCCCCTAACAGCTCCACTGTAAAGATGCTTAAAGACCCAACGAGATCAAGAGGAGAATGCTATCAGTGCTTGCCTTAATGGGCTCGTTGGTGCGGATCTTTGCGGCAACCTCTTCGAACGTGGGGGACGAATAAGGGGCACTTCCAAAAAGGCATTCTGTAAAGCAGAGGAGAAATCAATTGGGGTTCCTTGGAATCGGGCAACACATGCCTCTCTCCAGAATACTGGCTGTACATATATGTATGCAACACGCACAGGGAGAAACTAATATACGAAAAGGCCCGTTTGTTTCCGGCGTTTGAAGTGAATTCCCTCGTTCTAACTCGTCGAAAATCGATGAGCCTTTTCGTCCCATACCCTTTCCAGGCTGTGCCTTTTTTATGGTTGTGGCTTTCATTGTGCCATATTGATGAGAGTGCAATTATCAAGCAAAACAAAAGTGACCCATAGTGAGATCCATATTACGAACCAAACTACATCTAGCTATTCCCAAACAGACACATAACTTGCGGTGCAGAGGCGAGTTTTGGCGTCCAAGGCTGCGCTCGCACCCGCGAACAACGAAGCATGAAAACATGCGCCGTCATTCTCCAGAAGACGTACCAATTCATCCGTAAAAAAACCCATTGAGTCGATTCACAAACTTCGAAATTGACAATGTCGTAATAAGTGGGAACATCCACAAAAATATCCAACACACACTCGTAGGAAGCCCATCAAGCCGTCTCACATGCCTCGCAAAACTGGCACGGTCGTCGTAAATGGGCGTTGTAGTAGAGAAAGCTTTGCCACTCACCATACATGATGATGCCGACCGACCACAGATCCACCTTGTTGTCGTAGTGGTCGCTAAGGAGCATCTCGGGAGCCATGTAAAGCGGTGATCCCCTCAAAGAACTCGCGAAGTCGCCCGCTCGCAGGTACTGGGCAAAGCCGAAATCTGCAGAGGAGAGTCGTTCCGGAAGAAAAAAATGACCGCATCTCCACGTGGTGAATGATGTTGATTGGGGCGAAACTCTGGTGGTGCTGATGATACTGATTTTGTTCATAGGCAGTGCTGATGGTGCTGATTTTTTTTTTTATAGCTCATAGGTAGTGCTGAGTTCTGGGTTGCGTTTCGACTTCATTATTACTGCTTTATGGTCGGTGAAATGCAAAGCCAGTGGTTCTTCTAGCGGATCAGCTTGGATCCGCTAGAAGCCATGGGAAAGCATTTCCACCGCTTAAGTCGACGGTCCATGTCAGAAAGAGAATGTGTGGTATGGATCGTGGTTATAACTACGATCCATACCACGCATATATATATATATATATACGCAGTTGAGCATTTGACCGCAGCGCCCTCTTGTCTATAAACGTTGAGCCAATGCGTGCAAAGTTTAATGCGACTATATATGCATTTGACCGCGGCGCCCTCTCCTGTATAGACGTTGAGCGGCCACATGCAACGTTTCATCCATGACATCCGCAGCTCTTGGGTTACTACCACATCTCAGAGCCCTCTACTCGTCCCGCAGTCGTGGCCGAGTGGTTAAGGTGATGGACTAGAAATTCATTGAGGTCTCCCCGCACAGGTTCAAATCCTGTCGACTGTGCAAACATTTTTTCGTTTTTTTTAAGAAGACAGATGGGGTGGCAATCGATGTGAGCACGGGCGCTGAACGAAGAAGGCTAGACCCTGAGGAGCTTCGCCCCTAAAAGGTGACTGCATTTAGATTTTCACATCATCATCACACCGTTTGTGCAAAATCTGATGCATGAATGTTTAAATAGCTGGAAGTTAGCCTGTCTCCTCGCTATCTCAACCTCTGTGCAACACAGTTGCTCAATAACAACTTACCGAAGCTGTTTCAGTTAAAATAGAAAAAAGCTGACGAGCGTCTGACAGCTGCAGAAATGCGAAAAGCGAGAGCGACCTTGAACCCTGTACTAGACAGATTTCAAAAACAGTCACCATATCGTTTGGGTATGTCTCCTATAGGCAAACTTTAAGAATTTATAATAAAATGCGGTAAATGCATGTACAGTAGCAGACAAAAGACACTTTAATGTACGAGCAAGCAAATGAAGACAGGTAAACCTTTCGCACCAGGTTGCGGCCTACACTATGTGGCGAGAGTTTTGAAGTCTTAAACCTTTCACAGGGTAAAAAAAAAGTTATGCCTTATAATGAAAGTTTTGTCTTTTACAGAATACATGTTATTCACGGTGAATAATGTTATCAAAGGCCATTTTTGCCGTCTTTATAATTCTAGCATTTTTTTTTTTAATCCATATATTACTTGTATACAAATATAGCATGTTTTTTTTTTAAATAAATATAGCCAGCAAAACAACACGGAATATCCGCACTGTTGTTTTGCAATCAAAGAATGCCCTATCATGCTGGTTTAGTTTCACATTTGGTCCGTGGACTAAAGGCAACCTGATCTCCAAGGAAGCTCGGAAGAAAACAAGAGCCATGCAGGATCCGGAAATACCAAAATCGTGAAACTGACCAGCCAACTTCAAGAGGGGAGTTCGCACAGACGACAAGAGTATGTTCTGGGGCTTGAGATCCATGTGGGCAATGTTGTGTTCCTGCAGAACCTGGAGGGCCTTTGCTGAAACAGGCACGATAGAATGCACCACTAACGTATGAGCTGTACAAAATGCGTTTGCTTAAGAACTTTGCATGGGGGGGGGGGGGGGGTAGTTTTTTCCTTCTGCCCCACCCAGCTCGATGGAGTCGCTGTGACCCTACCCTTCCTACGGAACTTCAAATCCTACTGAGGAGGCACCTCAACCCTTCCGAGTTGGCCTCTTCACTCCGGGATCAAGTTGGAAGACAATTCCAGACTAGACCGCAGGTCATGAGGCCAACTGCCAGCAAAAACTTGCGCAGAACGCCTCTTCCTCTTGTCAGTAAATTACTTTCTATCAACGAGCGTTTATTTATTTATTAATACTGCAATTTCTCGATGGGATTTTTGCAGGTGGGTACAGCGGTAAGGAAAATACAACAAACTGGTAAAAAGAACAAGAATGAAAACAAGTTGTAGTATGCACTAGAGCAAATATGGTACAAAAAGGAGATAATTTAAATTAGATATAAATAATGACAACGATGGCTGCATAACAACACGCTCAGCAAGGTCATTCCATTCATTTATTGTTTGTGGGAAAAAAGAACACTTAACCTTTAGGGGTCATGTGAGTTTACTCATTCTAGGCCCCCTCTGGTCAAAATTGAAGAATCAGAATTAGCGAGAATAGATCAAATCAATGAGTGATCTCAAATTCAACATCATAACATTCTACGATCAATATGTTCAGTTCGAAATAACTCTGCATTCTCCTGGATATTTTCATTTGAATTACTAAACTATACTAGCGGTATTTGTGCCACATATGACACTTCTGAAGCAAATGCCCGGGTGCAAGGCAGAATGTCGAGTGCAGGTCTTAAAGCTGAAAACAGTGCCACATTTTTGCCCTTCGACTTTCCTGTCACTGCAGACTGCACAGTCTATAAAACGCGGACGAAGTAAAGGCTGCCATGATGAACACCCAAAGCGGGAGCAAAATACCCACTCGTGAATCTAGCAAAACAAAACAAAAAAAGTTTCGCGCCTCTTACAGTATTTATTAGAGGGACAAAAAAAAAACTAAGTATGCATACCCGACAAGAGATGGCGCAAGTTGAAATTGTCAGGAGGTGTCCGACACTTAACCACAAAGGACAAATGGGCCTGTCAGAAGAGCCCCAACACTTCTCCAGAACGGGAATATTTATTTGACGGGAGATCTCCGATAGATGACCCCGAAGGATTAAAGCAAATATTATACGATTGAAATGGAAATATTGCTAAAGCATGCCCTTGTCGAGTAGCATATCCTGACGAGAAAGTGATTAATTCGGACAGGTCTATCCTATAATACCCATTAGATAATTGGTACAAATATTTTAGCCGAGAATGCCGATTTCATTCAGAGACAGTAAATTAGCTGTAGTTAAAAGTTTGGTTACGGAGGCTTGTGCAAAGTTATCATAATTAAAGCGAGCGGCCTTTTTCCATACTTCATCAAATTTATTAATGTTAATCTTAGTGAAAGGATCCCGAACGATTGCAGCATAACCTAATGTTACGACTGCAGTTCTATGTGCGAGAAGATGCTAGGAAGGGGGAGAAAGCTTTAACGTTTTCCTAAGGAAGAACAGCTTCCGTAGGGCATTAGACGTTACATAGCCAATTTGTTTTGTCCAAATAAGATTATTAGTGATACATAGTCCAAGGTATCTATATTGTGTGACCTCTGACAGGAAGTTATCAATAAGATTGTAAACAAACTTGAAAGGACGTTTTCTGTTAGTAATTCTCATAAAAATTTGTTTGCAAAGTTAATGGTCATTTGCCAATCTGCGCACCCTGACGCAATATTTTGAAATGCCTCGTTTAACAAAAGTTGATTTGAGTAAATTCTTTAGTCATCAGCATATAATTTGATTTTTACAGGAACATCCTCGACTATGTCATTAAAATACAGCAAAAAAAGAAGAGGGCCCAGCACAGATTCTTGGGGAACGCCAGAGTCAAGAGAAAGTCGGTTAGAACAATGCTCATCAAAAACTATGCACTGTTGACGGTTTGAGAGATAAGCTGAAATCCATTTTACTAACTTTGTGTTCTTACATATTTGGTCTAATTTTTATATTAGTTTCTTATGGAAAACCTTATCGACTGCTTTCAAGAAATCTATAAAAATACTCGTATCAATGTTTTTTGTTGTTAATTGCCGAGGAAAAATCGTGAACTGTCTTAATTAGTTGAGTACTTTTGGAGAAACTTTTTCCGAAGCCATGCTGATGCTTAGACAAAACGTTATGTTCATCCAGGAATGCTGATCAATGAGTATATGCTCATTAAAGAAGTTTACATGCAGTTGAAGTCAATAAAATTGGATGGCAGTTCCCTATGCACTGTCTGTTTCCGTTCTTATGAAGTGGTTTGACTCAGCCAGTTCTCCAGTTGTATGGAACCTGGCCTTCGTACATTGATTTTGAAAACTAAACGAACAGATATTTTGAGACCCATTCAGCATACCTTGATAAAAATGCACTGGGAATATTGTCGGGCCCAGAAGACTTTTTAACATCAAGAAATTTCAAAAGCATATTCAATATACCGTGTTCCGTAATTACAATATTAGGCATAGGAAAGTAGTGTGCATGAAAACTTGGTAACACATCATTGTCTTGTGTACCCAGGTATATTTGTGAACTATTGAGGACAGCAATAGGAGACCTAGCAGGTCTATAAAAAGCCCTGACAGTAACCCCAAAATCGTTTTGAATCAACCTACCACTGTTGGTTTCAATGGGTACACTGGCAAACCTTTTCGGTTGTGGAGGTCAGAACAGTTGTTCAGGGTAGCTCAGGCAGAACTGGGAAGGGTAGCATGATCGTGCTCGCATGCAGCTAGGAAAGTTCTCAACGCTCGTAGGCGAGAGCAAAGGTTGCGAAGAAGATGGCTCTCTACCCTGACCGAGGCTGAATGCACAGCTCCAACTTGACGACCGGTGAAATATATATATTCATACGCACCGAGCTGCTGCAGGAATTTGCGGACGATCGACTCTCGGAGACGTTTGTTTGCCCGGATGTAACGGTGAAGGTCTCCGCCCGAGCAGTATTCCATGATGAGGTAAATGAAATGTTGGTTCCACTGGAATTAGATTGCGCACAAAACAGTGACCATGAGAATACGACACAGTCTTTTATTTCATCCCTTGTCTAAAGTTCTCTATCAGATTGAACCAATGAACGCCAAGTATTCAACATTTACTGGGACGATCGGTTCTACCGAGCCAGCATTATGCAGAAGCATGGGTGTAATTATCTATAGTGAAGGTGCCCCAGTATTAAATTTTACCTTTTGCTTTTGCAAGGTTAGTGTTCTTTTCTCTCCTGCGAGCAGGAAAATGAAAACCAAAAACAAGGAAGCGGATACCAAGACGTGAACTTTATTAAAACAAAGAATGTAAAGAGATGAAGGGCAAGGTATGCATCCCTTGTTTACATGTCTATATCAACAAACCGGATTTTGGGCCAGCTTCTTTTTCCCACCCGAAATAATTAAAAAAAAAAAAATTATCCTCAAATAAGATTTTGAAATGCTGGCTATGCCTGACGCCATACAAGAAAATTTTTATTTGCTCATAGCTCCTGAACTAATATCAGATTTGCAACCACATCCTTGTGTGTTCTGTTTGATATATGATAATATGGTTACAAGGAAAAAGTTGCCAATAGATAGCTATTGCAGTATGCCTTGGGAATAAATCCACCACATGGAGGATGTCAAGAACGCAGAACTGCCTGGAAAAATAAGCAGCTGGATGCAGCAAGCTAAAACTCTCTCAAATGTGATTTTTGCCTATTCAACTGCCACTAAAATTTCGAGTATCAACTCATTCTCGTAAGCTTGCTTTAAAGGCGTTAGTCGGACCTCTGGGTGAAACATCCAGCGCCCTTGTTACCTGAAAGTCGATGAGTTCTACAATGTGTTCGTTTTTTATCTTCTTTAAAATAGCGATTTCCGTCAGCAGGTTTTCCGTGGCAGACTTGGTCAGGGAACTCTTGGAGATGCATTTTATGGCCACTACCCGCCTAGCACCCGTCTGGGGAGGGAAAGAGCACAACGTGTCTGTTTATTATATACATATGTTTTATAGCTGCTGCACAATTTTTACGAAATAGCAAACCCGCAGCAGCCTTCAGCTAATAGCTCAATGAATGGTCCGTCAGCTTACTTTGTGGTAGGCTTTAAAGACGGTGGCGTACGTCCCTTGGCCGAGTTTTTCGGTAAACACGTATTCTGGAAGTTTGTGATCATACAGCTGAGCCATTACATCTGAAACATCCGAAAGCGAAAAGGAAGACCAACGTTAAAGAAGACAGCCGCCTGCTATTTCAGCTGTATCCTGCTGTTTACTTACTGCTGTTGTTTCATAGTAACCACCTAGCGGTGTCTTTCTGAACGCCACATAATAATAAAAAAAAAAAACCTTAACGCAATATTTAGTCATTTATATTAGAAAATTCAAAGCAACTCGTTATGAAGTAATAACATATCTAAAACTAAATTTTTAAGCATTAATTTACTCAAATTTACAATTAAAAAAAAAGAGAAAGCTAAAAAGAAACTGCTTTCATAAAATCAAGATTTGCTTATCACTTTTTGTTTTGTATTTAACTCTAATGAAATAACTTTAAAGAGATCTAAAACCCTAATTTAATCATTTTTAGATGTCTGACACTCGTGGTCTGACATACGGCACTGTCAGTTGTTTACCAAACACATAGCAGCCGACAAAATGGCGGCGGCCATGTTTATGTTCCGCCACTTGCAGCGTGCAACAGCTATTCATTCCAGTTTCTCGCAATCCCTCGGTCTACTGGGCCGAAATGGGACCGAAGTCGTCGCGAGACGCGCCGCCACTCAAAGCCAAAATGTGGAAAAGGCCGCGAAGGTATCTACGGACGATAGGCCTTACGTGAACGTCGGCACGATCGGTCACATTGACCACGGCAAAACCACCCTCACGTCCGCTATCACCCGCGCCTTGTCCCTGGACGGCAACGCCAAGTTCATCAAGTACGACCAGATAGACCGCGCACCCGAAGAAAAACTACGCGGCATCACCATCAACGCCACGCACCTCGAGTACAGCACCCCGACACGCCACTACGCGCACACCGACTGCCCGGGCCACGCGGACTTTATCAAAAACATGATCTGCGGGACCAGTCAGATGGACGGCGCCATCTTAGTGGTCGCAGCAGACGACGGCTGCATGCCGCAGACGCGGGAGCACTTGGCCATCTGCAAGCAGCTCGGCGTCTCCCGTATCATCGCGTTCGTCAACAAAGCCGATATCGCGGACGCGGACACGTTAGAACTGGTCGAACTCGAGCTGCGCGACTTGCTCGATAGCTACAAGTTTCCGAACGTGTCCACCATGCCGGTTATTTGGGGATCGGCCTTGCTGGCCATGGAAGGCGACGAGACACACGAGTACGGGTTGCAGTCCGTCCGAAAACTGATCAAAACAATGGACACCTACTTCGAGCCTCCACAGCGTGACGTCACTGGACCTGTCTTGGTACCCCTAGAGGGTGCCCTGAACGTAAAAGGCCGCGGAACGGTTCTGATTGGCACCCTCTACCGCGGCACGCTCAAGAAAGCAGACGCTGTAGAACTCGTCGGCTTCGACAAAACCTTCAAGACCGTCGTGACGGAAATACAGCGGTTCGGTAAGACCATCGATGAGTGCCAGGCCGGAGACCATGTCGGACTGCTTGTCCGTGGCGTGAAGACCACCGCGGTTGAGCGAGGAATGAGCCTTGTCGCGCCGGGCACGGCCTCTTTGGGGAATCGTTTTCGGGCTCAGCTTTATCTCCTAGCCGAAGCCGAAGGTGGACGGTCGAAGCCGATATCCAAGAAGTACATCATGCCCATCTTCTGTCGTACCTGGAACATGCCCTGCCGGGTTGATGTCGTTGGCGGCGGCATGCTGATGCCTGGGGACTATGCTGACGTGGAGCTGACATTACCCAAGAAGATGATCATGACGCCCGGACAAAGTTTCTCGATCCGAGAGGAGAAACGGACTGTGGCCACGGGTGTGGTCAGCGAGATTTTGCCGAGCATCGTGATTACGACGACCCAAGTGGGGAAGGTGGACCTTCCGAGCTCGCAGTAGATCGATGGTCAGTTTTGTTTGTGAACACAGTGTTGCATCGGCAACAGAGATGCGTGCCGACTGGACGTTTTCGGCTGTGCAACAGAACCATCACAGTCATTATAGCCAAGACTGCGATAACTCACAGTCTTGGCTCTATGAAGTCAAATAGGACCGTGTGAATGGTCCTCTAGATTTTATGTGGTTACCTGCCATGCTAGGGTAGATATTGCAATGAGATCAAACAACTGATAATGATCCACTAAAGCTTAATGTAACCAGAAACATTGTGTTTCATGTGGCTCCGAGGTTCATCAAATTAAATAATACATAGAATAGAATAGCCTTATTTGCAGCATATAGCTCTTTACAACCTACACTAACGAGCTGGTTTAATTAAGTCTCGGGGGCTCCTGGCTTAGCAGGTGGCAAAACAAAAACAATGCAAAGGTGACATGTATGCTGAAACTACTTAGTACATAAAAAATTTACGCAATCACAAAGTGACACCATAGATAGGTCATGGATAGATTAAAAACAACAGTAGCAAAAATAAAAAAAAACAGTGAGTGTGCAGTCAAGCTGGTGATATCATAATGTAAAACACGAGACTGTGGTGCGGAAACATCAAGGAACTTTCAAGTCGAAGGAGAAAACAACAGAGGAGAATGTCTCTTATTGTTAATACAACCTCTGGTCATTATGTTAACCATCCCTAGCTCTAAAGTGCATATTATTTTATGTGCATTATCTTTATGTCCCAACACACTCACATTACTACGACATATCTTTCTGCTAATTGAGTTCTGATTGTAAAGCCCTGCTACCCATGCCATGACTTCAATCTCGCACATACCCTGCATTTACCAACCAGGAGTAGTGAAAGCAAGGAGCTAAGGAGCTCGATGAAAAAATTCTGCAGACTAGTCCCCCACCTCTCTTAGGTTTTTAGCCAACACAGCAACAATTAAGAGCAGGCCTTTGATGTTGCAGCAAATGCTGAACTAGTTTATCTTGATGCCACTTGCATTATGCTCCTCCAAAGCAATGAGGATGACTGTTCTTGAGGAAGTGGCATCGCGATGGGGAATGAATGGGTGTTGCTCTTGCCTTGGTGTTCTGGCAGCTATGAAGCAGCAACTCTGAATGCCATCAGTTAACAGTATCGCCATATTCTTGGCAATGTCGTTAACTGGTGGCATCCAGGTCAAGGGTGTCGTCGATAGAAGGGAGTGGATAGACATTGTTCATTGTAATCTTGTTTAGTTGCCTGTAGCTAGTCCACACAAAATCACAGGGTTTCCATCCTTCTCGACCAACACCGCTGGGGATCGTTCGAAGCCAGGATGACTGAGCATTTTTTGTACCTGCTGTCATCGTTGGTGATGATACGATGTTGGCAGTTGTAGTCTGCTGAACCCCTGATGCTGCAGCAAAGCAGTCATGGAACTTGCGAAGTAGCTCGAGGAGTTTGTGCCTTTGCTCCGATGACAGCCTCAGGTTAGCGTTGTAATACATGGATTGCTGAAACTAGTGCCACTAAATAAGCTACGCTTCAGAGTAACGACACTTGGCCATATTGTGGCTTAAAATCATGGTTGCCAGTTATCTGAAGCTTTATCTGAAATCACAGGAAACGCTTTTCCGTCCTGCGAAAATGGTTAAACAGTCCCCGACAGAGAAAAGCAATATTACATGAGCTTCCTAACACCGAATCGAATGCTGAGGAAGTCGCATTTTTTAATCATGAGGATCTGCAGTTGCGTCTGCTCTGCACAAGCCCCAATATGGCGGCGCCCACAACAGTGTCGGGGAACGGAGTGCCGGTACTCTAAGCGCAGCTCATTTAGTGGCTCTAGCTGAAACCTTACGTTTGTACTCTGTGTGCTTGGCCACAGCGGCCAAGGCAGCTTTATACAGTGTCTGGTAGTGTCATGCTGCAGGGACTGACAAACCCCCTACTAGATTACAAACAGTTCAGTACCTCGTAATGGCGGCCGGTAAGCGGGAATAGGAGAAGTGACGTCACGTGAAAACTATGTATAAAGTTATCTATCTCGGCTGGTGTCACACGCCTGCAAGCACGTGTAACCTATACACCCACGCATGGAAGTATTTAGCAGGCTTGCAAGACCCCTATAATTACAATGTAGCGCAAAGACAACACAGGAAGGAGACAGAGATAGGAAATAAACCAAAACGACGCACGCTCGCACACCTCCCACGCAAGTGTAGACACATGGCGGCGGCCATTGCCTTCCCTAACTACCGAATAGTTATTACTCTATTTGTAAGCATCAAGTTTGCACCGTGCACGTATTTTCGCCCATTGGGAGAGTTACAAGCGTTACTAGGGTGACAGTAGGGTTGGTAGAGTCAGTAGGGTTGGTAGGGTCAGTAGAGAGTAGAGAGAGTAGAGTGCGCAGCTTGCGCAGTGTGGCTTTCGTGGCTTTGGAGTGGTAGAGTCAGTGGCCGTGTTCCAAAATTTACTCGATCTTACTCCAGGGTAAGAGTTTAGAACCTTGGCGTTTCAAAAACTACCCGCGTCCAGCGTTCTTCAATCTGTGTTGTCACGTGACACCACCCGCCGGAGTAACTCGGGTCCATTTGGGTAAGATTTGGAACACAGCCAGTAAAGTTCGTAGCGTTCGTAGAGTCAAAGCCGCCTGTATACAGGCGGCTTTGGTAGAGTCGACATAGTAAACAACATGGCGCCGAAGGCGAGGTTTCAAGACGGTAAGCGGCCAAATTTCGTTAATATTTGGCGATAAAGGTCGCTTCCCAATATTCTGATCAGTTTGAGAACCGATAAAGGATAGGAGAACTATTCTACGGAACAAAATATGTTATAAGCAGCGTAGTAGTCTTCGAATAAACAGAATTCGTGGAAGCCGGTTACCTTTGACAATGGTGGAAAAGAAGCCGCGAAACGCCGCCGATATTTCCAGAAGGGTCGCGAAAAATAAATACGCAACATCGAATTTAATATTTTTGGACGGCGTAAAAACGGTACGTGATTTACATTTGGTCAAACTTCAACCGCATAATGTTATTCGCGTGCTTTCGATATGAACACCTCCTCCTTCGTACTAAAATGCACTTGTATCTCTTTTTTTTTTTTTTTTTTATTCGAAATTCGTGGGAAGTTTATTGCTCGTTTAAAAACAACGCAGAGAGCAGTAATAATCCAGTTAGGTGTCGATATCTGATGGTTGCATACTGAGTTGTGTGATGCACTGGCTTAAAGGGGTCATGAAACGCTTTTCCAACTTTTTCCTGTTTCGCTTTCCTCCTCAACTCATAAATCGCGTATTCCACCAAACAGTTAAAGAAGACGAAAAGGGGGAGTCCCCTCTTGCTCGCACTCTCGTTTATGTAATCCCGGACACATCCATTCTCCCCCTAGAAGATTAGCCCGTCGCTCAAAATTCAGACAAAAGTTGCTTTCCCCACCCCGTTCATTCCGAAGCTGACAGTGCTGTTGAAGCTACGTGCTCGTTGGGCCAGCCACACTTGCCACGTGAGCGTGGCAAATGTGGCTGCGGAGAATGAAGTCAGGTGATGAAAGGGAGGCGGCTGATTGGTCCGGCAAGCACGTAGCTTCCACCACAATGTCAGCTTAGGGGTGAAGGGAATAAGTGAGGTCCGGTTGCGTGTGACGTCAGTTTGGACCCGATAACGCGCTTTTGGGACCGCGGTTGTATCACAGTGAAAAGGCAGAGAGGTTGCGAAGGGGAGGAGGTACGAAATAGTCCGCTCTGTTTTCAAATTTTCGCACTGAAAGTCAGGCTTTTGACTTTCTACCTTTTTCTTTTGGTCCACTGAACGATGTGCTATTAGTAAAATCCCAATCTAAAATGATTTATCCCAACCCAAAAATCGTTTCATGGGCCCTTTAATGATATGAGCGTCCCTTGCTTGCGTAGGTTTAGATTAGGTTATCATCTAAACTTCTAAAGTATGATTTAAATATGATTATGTTCGTTGCTTATATTCTCTTTGTAGGAGAGAAAGTTCTGTGCTTCCACGGTCCACTGCTCTACGAGGCCAAGGTAACCATCAACCTTGTTATTTAACCTGAGCAATCCTCGGATGCAAACCAAACAAAGACGACCTTTCTTCCTTTAACAAAGTGCATCAAGGCCCAGGTGAAGGATAAGCAAACCAAGTACTTCATTCACTACAGCGGATGGAACAAGAAGTAAGTCGCCCGCTCTTCTTTATAGCAAGAAAAATCTTAACATGTTTTTCATGTGACCACCTTTCAAGCTTGCAAAAGCTCGCCATCATATCTGGGTCTAGACCGAAAGTTCTGGATGGTGACCTGTGACATTTAAAGCTTCCTTGGCGGCTCCGAGGCAAAGCACCCGGCTACAGACCCCCTGGGCCGGTTTGCTCATCTTGCGGCTGCGGACGCGGCCGCGGCCAGGAGGGATTTTTACGTCACGTGACCAGCTCCATGGGGGACAAGGAAGTACCTAGCGTCCCTGCCTAATGGCGGAGAGATCCGCATCGCTTCAAGCACAAAAGCCTAATTTCGTTCGCAGAAACTGATTGGAGGGACTTTCAACTGGAACCTAATTGACCGCCCCTTTATACTGTAGGAGCGACAGGTAAAGTTATGGCCAGGTAGGGCAAATAGGAGCCAAAATAAAGAAAAACCCACACGAGATAAAAGCGGTAGCAGTATTTTTATATACCTCCGCCGGCGCCGCGCCTCCGCGCCTTCTGTTGTGGTCGAGAGGTTAAAGCGCCGGTACTTGTCGTCGCAGCGTGAAAGTTCCAAGTTCAAACCGCGCGAGGGACTTTTTTTTTTTTTTTTTTTGTATTTTGCGCGTGTTTTACTTTTGAACTGTGATCCTTTTCTTGGAAATCATCCACTTGCACTACTGCGCCTTACACACTTTTACTGTTAGTCCCACCTGTTCAATCGAAACACCGGGAAGAAGAAAAAAAAGATCAACGCAAGTTAACGCGCTAGTGCAATCATTTCGTAATGTTCATTAAAAGGAAACCAAGCTAATAGCATCAGTATGGCTTTCACACAAGCGGAGCCGAAGCAAGCATCCTTTCCCCAGCGTTTACAATTTTATCTGTTTTCAAATAACGCTCTTGCTACGATTCGTTTCAATAACAAGAGACGCCTATTTAGGACTAATAAAAACTGCAGTTGTAGCAATTAAAAAAAAAATAAATAAAACAAGCAAAAAAAAAAAAAGACTAGCAGCTGTGGATACATTGATTGAGCAAAATCCTACAGGCAAGGCAGCAGGTCAAACGTCTGAGAAAGTAGTAAAACTGAACTAAAAGAGATCATACTTTTACTTGCATGGAATGAGATAAAAAGTAGATTTATACTCTTTACATTTTGTTGTGGCAATCGTTTTGTAATATTAACACATTGTTGAATTTTAGTTAGACTAGCAGACGATCACAACCAAATGCAAAAATGAATCAGGCATCGACCATCGCAAACCCTCTCTCTCATGCAAACACCTAAAATGACTTTGGATCAACAAATGGAATTAATTAATTAATTCCATTTGTTGATCCAAAGTCATTTTAGGTGTTTGCATGAGAGAGAGGGTTTGCGATGGTCGATGCCTGATTCATTTTTGCATTTGGTTGTGATCGTCTGCTAGTCTAACTAAAATTCAACAATGTGTTAATATTACAAAACGATTGCCACAACAAAATGTAAAGAGTATAAATCTACTTTTTATCTCATTCCATGCAAGTAAAAGTATGATCTCTTTTAGTTCAGTTTTACTACTTTCTCAGACGTTTGACCTGCTGCCTTGCCTGTAGGATTTCGCTCAATCAATGTATCCACAGCTGCTAGTCTTTTTTTTTTTTTTGCTTGTTTTATTTTTTTTTTTTTGAATTGCTACAACTGCAGTTTTTATTAGTCCTAAATAGGCGTCTCTTGTTATTGAAACGAATCGTAGCAAGAGCGTTATTTGAAAACAGATAAAATTGTAAACGCTGGGGAAAGGATGCTTGCTTCGGCTCCGCTTGTGTGAAAGCCATACTGATGCTGTTAGCTTGGTTTCCTTTTAATGAACATTACGAAATGATTGCACTAGCGCGTTAACTTGCGTTGATCTTTTTTTTCTTCTTCCCGGTGTTTCGATTGAACAGGTGGGACTAACAGTAAAAGTGTGTAAGGCGCAGTAGTGCAAGTGGATGATTTCCAAAAAAAGGATCACAGTTCAAAAGTAAAACACGCGCAAAATACAAAAAAAAAAAAAAAAAAAGTCCCTCGCGCGGTTTGAACTTGGAACTTTCACGCTGCGACGACAAGTACCGGCGCTTTAACCTCTCGACCACAACAGAAGGCGCGGAGGCGCGGCGCCGGCGGAGGTATATAAAAATACTGCTACCGCTTTTATCTCGTGTGGTTTTTTCTTTATTTTGGCTCCTATTTGCCCTCCCTGGCCGTAACTTTACCTGTCGCTCCTACAGTATAAAGGGGCGGTCAATTAGGTTCCAGTTGAAAGTCCCTCCAATCAGTTTCTGCGAGCGAAATTAGGCTTTTGTGCTTGAAGCGATGCGGATCTCTCCGCCATTAGGCAGGGACGCTAGGTACTTCCTTGTCCCCATGGAGCTGGTCACGTGACGTAAAAATCCCTCCTGGCCGCGTCCGCGTCCGCAGCCGGAAGATGAGCAAACCGGCCCAGGTGTCGGGTTTGAATCCCTGCCGAGGTACCCGCAATTCGGCTGAGGCTTATTGCAAAGAAGCTGCCATGCAACCAAACTTTCGGTTGCACGTCCAAAAATCCCCGGGTTGTTGAAATGAATCCCAAGTCCTCCGCTGGGGGATGCGCAGATGTCTATCGTTGATCTGGCACGTAAAGACGTCAAATTTGGCTCGGCTTAAAGGGGCCCTGCAATGACTTTTTTACTAATTTTTGATTTGCACCGAACCCGAGCTCACTGAACGTAGTAATTAAACAAAATCTTTCTTTTCTCGAATTTTGCTTTATTTTCAAAGTTATAGGCAAATTAAAATTACAAAAACAAGCAAAAAATAACCTCCTTCATGACGTCCTTGGTTGCTTGAGTGGACCTGAACTAGAGGAGGGGTAGCGAGCTATGCGAGCGCTCACGGCTGCCGCACTCCGTGTCGACGGCGTGAGAGGGCGCCACTAAAGCATGTTCTGGATAGGCTGATTGCAGCGGGCAGCCAGGGCAGCTCACATTGCATTTGCTGCGCGATTAAACACTAATTCGGCATGACACTTCATTGGCCACAAACGACAGCAGATGCGGGGTAATGATCAGTTCAGAATGGGAGCCACTTCGCGCTGTCATACCGCGAAACGGCCAAACCGCCAGACAAAGCTGCTCGCCGAAGGCCTTCGGAACGCGCGGAGCAGGTCGGATCCTCCAGTCCCTACGACCGCAGCGCCGCCGCGTACAAGTGGTACCTTTCCGTTTCGGCGCCTGATCCCACTACTTTTTTCTAGTATGCGCCGCCTTTTTCACCGCTTGGTGGCGGGTATGTCGATGGGTCATTCCTTGTTTCCATACTTTATAAACTGCATTTGTTTTTTTTTCTGATCTAAAATACTGAACAAAAACTACTTTTATACATAATTAAAATGGTTCGCGCCACTTATATTTTGTATTTCGACTAAAAAGAAGCTTTTAGTGGCTCTGACCAGTAGTAAGCCCAGGACCAAAGACGTCACATGTCGTGCGCTTTCGGTACCGTGGGTCGCCCTCGTCGGTGGAGCAGGTTTCCGCGTTGTTCGGTTAAAATATGATGCACTGATATTTAGTTACTCTCCGTGCCCGCTGGCTTGCCCGAACCCCAAGAGACGTGGAAACCGCAAAAAAAGTAGACGCTTAAATATGATTGCAGGACCCCTTTAAGGTGCGCGGGGCGCGGCGAGCCCCACGTATCTTATTACCGCTCCGCAGTGAAGGAGAGTGCAACACTACACGATGAAAACACCGAAGAACCAATCGCGAAGCGAGAGTGAACGTGACACGGGTAGCAGGCCAGAGAAACGCCTAGCTTGTCACAAGCATGGCAATCCTAGGTAATCCTGACTTTGGACTTACCGTAATATCCCGAGTCATCGCCCATCCCCGAGCCATCGCCCACCCCATTTTTTGGGCCAATATTGATTTCCGAAAAAAACACCGAGTCATCGCCCACCCCTTCAAATACCCCAGCGCGGACTCTGCGATCCGCGAACACTCATCCTACCCGAATGACGCGGTCGCGGACCTTACAGTTGGAGGACGTCCGTGACAAAGTAAAACGAAGGAGGGAAAGACACTTCTTTTTGTTTACGCATTTCCTCCGTGAGCGACCCCAAAGTGGTCGTGTATCCGTGCGAAAAGAAAACGATGGAGATAACAAAATAAGAGTTTGTTAACGTAACCGCGGAGTGTTAGGTCAAAGTCTGTCTCCGCCGAAGGTCACCGCGAACCCGCTCCTTCTTCCTGCCCGTCGCGACCGCGGTTGTGCAATATTTTAGGCAAAGCCAAAGCGTAAACAAAGCTTTGCTGGAACGTCCTACACAGACGTTTGCAGAGCGTCCCAACCGTGCATTGATAGCCCGCTGTGGACGGACGCACGTATGTACGCACCAAACAAGTTGCGCAAGAACTTGCAATTGACAAGGCGCCCGACTTGGCCCGACGCCAAAGTATTTGCCAACGCGACCGCCGGCTTTCCCGCTTTCCCAGCATTGCTCTTGGTCGCTTCTTTGGTCCGCTCGCTCGCTTGCTCGCTCGCTCGTTGCGCCTGGTCGGTTTTTCTATTTGCTTGTAGACTTTTCTTTGTTTTTTACTAACTAGGAGAACATAATGGTGACATTCTTTCACGGAACAAACGTTCGCGCTATATGCAGATCGGCGGTGTTTCTAGCGCGTATGCAAGCAACGGACTTCGCTATAGTAAAATATTCTTTCGTGAGCATTTTTTCTATAAAACAATGAAACTAAATCGAGTTTTGAGTTTGATGTACCTCTTGTGCATCAGCGCTAGATACGCAGAGAAAAATAGGCGGTTTTTCCCGCTTTTTTTCAAGTGTTTGTGCTCACCCACCGAGACATGGCCCACCCCACTTTTTTAACGAATTTCAGGCGGTAGGGGGGTGGGCGATGACTCGGGATATTACGGTATGCATTATTTTGCTTTGAGAAAATAGACCCTTTCCGAAATTGTGAAATGATGCATAAATTATGCGCAGCCGCCATTAGTTGGTCTTATCACTTTCAGCGTGAAGCCCATGATTGGTTCCGAGTTTGCACCCAGTACTGACACAGCACTCGTGTGGAATGCGTTTTGATCCATGTACACTCCGAATGCTGACAAAGCGCTCGTGTCCAATGCATGCTCACAGCGCATGACCAACTAATGGCGGCCGCACATAATCTATAAATCATTTCGAAATTTTGAAAAGGGTCTATTGTTAGTGCCAAAAGACTTTCCTTTTGGGTTTTTATGGGTTTTTCCCTAATTCGCCACGCAATTTCCAAAGTGGCAGACTTGAGCCAAGGGTGCAGTGTATGAACCGAAGAGCCAGCGGTGAAGCCTAAACCTCGCATTTGTTTTGCAATTTAGGCCGAAAGTTGCCAGATGAAAACTGAGCCGGAAGTAAAGCCATCACTGGCACTTGTTTCGCAATTTAGACCCAAAAGATGCCGAATGACAGCCAAACGACCAGCAGTGAAGCTTGACTTTGGCACTTGTTATGGCCAAGGTGTCCAGACTGGCCTAGGAAGGTCAAATGTGATTCTACCTTGGGGTTTCTCTGGGCTTTTTATGGCTCAGAAAAAGACCATAGTAGCCATCTGAACTCGTAAAAGTAACCCACCTAAACCTAAAGGAAAGTGTTTCAACCTCGTAACATTTCACACTTTGTTTTTTCTTCTTCTTTTTGCAGTTGGGACGAATGGGTGCCTGAAAGCAGAGTGCTCAAATTCAATGATGTGAACCTTCAGAAGCAGAAGGAACTTGAAAAAGCGCACCTGTGAGTGTCATTCCACGTGTGTCGGGATGATTCCCGTGGGACTTGCACGCCCAAAACGTTGGTGCAATATGTCGGGGTGATGCGTGGTTGCAACGTAATCGTGACGTTTGCTCAAACGTTGTTGTAGAGTTACCGTCTTGTTGCCCCACACCTCCTTCTTAGCTGGTGTCCTGCCGTGACGTTTCCGCCACTTTCGGCTTTTTGCAAGTGATTTGCTTCATTCATCTTCCTTACGTTCCTCTCATTTCATTTCATTGAAAGTGACTGTTCATTTCATCTAATTTCACTTGAAGGGACCATGAAATGACATTCTCCTGTCTTGAGAGCATCAAGCCTTGTAAATGTCTTATTTTTTTATGAAATTAGACAGAGCAGCAGATGGACAAACTAATTTGTTGCAAGAACGTTTTTCAGTTGCTGTAGACCACTCCAATGATCACCTTCTGTATACAGCCATCTTCCTTTACTGGGCTGTGGAGTGCCCAGTGTCTCAGAATTTTTTAGCTGGGTGATGAATGCTGGAAAGGTGTATAGCAATAAAACTTTAGGAGTTTTCAGTTCAAATTTTGACTTGATAGTTTTAGCTCCTTTGGACAGGACATCGTCCAGTAGCTGTGTCGTAACCTGCAAAATTGACATAAAATTTGCAAAACACTCGACGAAAGAACAAAAGCCAGAAGTGAGGGCTGCAATAATTTTCTCGCGCTCCCTGCTCAATTTGTCAATGTATCAGACGAAAACCATTTCATGGTCTCTTTTAAACAAGCCGGCCGTTGCTCGAATCACACCATCATCCCAGTTAAACTGTATAAGACGCAGTCATCCCAGGCAGCATGCAATGAAATTTAAAATGGATGCAAACTGACTTTCAATATTTGCAACACCGGCGATGGTATGTTCTATTTTGTGGAAACATATTTCCATTGCTGAGCCGGGTTTGGACCAATCAAAGTCGTGTATCGGGCTTCTCGGGGGAAAGCAACGGTGTTTGCATCTTGGGCTTGCCGTATTAACTCCATTTTAGGAGTTTGATGCTTGCACCGACTGATAGTGAACTGTTTCGACGTGAAGGTAGCAGCTGGGAATCATGTGGTCCATGTCTTCACGTGCGACCGTCTCATCATGACGCGCCGAGAAGAAAACCGATTCACATTCTTAGCTTCACGAGTGTGAAGCACTTTCACAAGTACAACTGTAACGCAAGAAAAATTTGGCAAATTGCTAGATGCGAGTGTTTAGACAGCGCGAGGTCGGTCTACCTTCGAGGTATGGTGGCACTGGTTCACTCTGTAGACTGGCAATGCGGAGAGCAAGTCGTCTGCTTGCGCAGGAGTTGTGGTGACGTCAGAACGACGCCGAGCTCTTATCGGCTCTGATCAAAGAAAGCTTCCTTGAGATCTACCCCCATCCTTTATTCATAAACAATCGGAGCTTGGTGCTCTGACTTCACCACAACCCCTGCAAAAGAAGCAGACGAACGTGCGCTCCGCATACTGTCGCTATATTGTGACCGCAGATGCGGTGTCTCGAACATGCAACAGTAGCCATACACAACGCGTTTCGGTACAACGATCGCCCCGAACGAAACGCATATTTGCGGGGTTCGAAACCAGGAACACCGACTGGGTTTTGCAGCGTGAGCTTTCACTCCTCATGCTGCGAGCTGCGCCGCACTAATGTTCTATCGTGGCACTAAAATTGCATCATGAGCAAACGTGTTGTCTATCGATTTCAACACAGTATTTGATAGGTTCAGACTCTGGACTCGGTTTCACCCAAGACGAACTGCAGACGCCGCCGCTAGCCAGTGCAGCTAGTTCAATGTTGCACGAACGTCACGTGACCTCGAGGAGGGGTACATAGTCGCTCGATACGTTCGAAGTGTTGAACCGGCTAAAATGGCTTGTAGCGTTCGCCGTGGTCCATTGTAAGGTGAAACGGAGTAGAGCATCACCAGCGAGTTGGGTGCCGCCTGGCGACTGCGTCTTCTCGCGTGATCGCGTGGTTTTCGGAACCCCCTCTTTCGCGGGATTCTCTCATCTGCCCTGTGTTATGTTCTCGTTCCGTCCGGCTTAGGTCCTCAGCCTCGCAATCGCACTCTGCCCCGTAAGTACCGCCCCTCACCATTGTGACACCCTTCCCTTGCACCTGCACCCTTGGCACATTCTGATCGTTCTATGACAGGGGTGTGCCTGCCTGCCTGCCACCCCTCCTCCCCCCCTTGGCCCCCCTGCCCCACAATGCCGAAGGGAAAGGCTTTGGATTCATGAGCCCGGACCTTGTAAAGCTTGGAACATCCATGAAATCTATGTCTCTCAGTCTGTTAGCCTTTAAGTTGCTGCAGTCGAGCTCATGCTCGCCTGCAGAAACAAATAGTGAATCTCTCTGCAACACCGAAAGGCACGGCTGATGCTCCTGCTTTTGCGAAACTGCGTCATTTTAGGCATGCCGCTGCCACAAACGCCAGGCTTCTGGTGACGAGCCGAGGCAAACATTTCGCCGTTTTTCCCTCCCACATTGTTTGGGCTACGGCCTTTGTTTCTCCCTGCGCTCCCCCGTTGTTATCCCTCTGCATGCCTTCTTATACACTAACAGTCTCAATAAGAATTCGGTTTTCATCGTAATGCTTGTGCTTGCTGCAACATTTCCTCTACTGTAGGCTCACGTCAGTCATGACTTGTTCACTAACTGTGTTGCAATCCTACTTTTGTTCACGTTGAACTTTTTTTTATTGATTGTGACAGTGTTGCTTGTATTTTATTGCAAGGTTGTTCGTTGACCTCATCGACATTTGCCATAGTTGGTTGCTTGTGGATTTTCATCTCGCACAGGGATCCAATTAAACTGACCCACTTTAAATAAATCGCGATAATTCAGTTTTGCGTGCTACGACGCTCTAATAAACTATGGAGACATGGTTAGAGGATTAGTCTGTTACCTGGAAGTATCAAAGGAAATAATTGCCTCTATTGATGTTAAGAACGGTCCGAACAAGCTCGCAGTTTGTTCTCGGGGAGGCAGAAGTGTGCGACGTCGCCGGTGAGTTCTTGCATTTCAGGTTCTGCGGGCCAAAATCGGAGTTGGTTATATTTAAGCTTCCGAGTGCCTGCAATGACCATCCAGGAGCTGGAAGAATAAGGCACTTCTTGCTTCTCACGGACTCTACAAAAGGGCAAAGGGAAGGCTTAAGGAGCAGTTTGTTTTGTTCGACTTTACTCCTCAAAAGTTAGCTGGCCACTCAAAATTCTCACAATAGGAGCTTTTTTTTTTCCACTCTCCCACCCGTGGCCTGCATACCTGCATAGCACTGCACATTTTTCCTTACCTGATGCGGCCAGCACAATAGATAACACCTTTGACCCCCCCCCCCCCCCATTAATTTCCATTGGCCGTTGTTCTTGACATTACACACATTTTGATCGGCCTCCTGGAGAACATCTGTGATGTCACTTTCTTTGCTGCTCCGGCCGTCAGTGTGTTGGTTCGTCAACCAATCGCAAGCGCACACTTTCGGCCCGTATATAATAGCCATAAAAAAAATTTCCGTGCTCAGCTTTTGCTCAACTACATGCCGGAATCTTGTCTGGTTTGGACCGCCCTTTAGGCGTCATAAACAGAATTTTTATATTGGTCGATACGGACTTGAGCGTCGTTTGAGTTCCACTGAAAAGAATGTTGTTTGGGCCTTTGGAGCATTTGTTTGGAACAAAACGGAGAATGGCAATGGCTCAACTCGGCATCAGTCTACGGGAGAATTCTGGCACCTATTTTTTTTGAGGCAAGTTCTTTTTTCTTTGGTCTTTCCACAAAACAAATGCCCCACCTAGCTGGACCTTTGTGCAAAGTTACACTGGTTTAGTGTGCAGTACTGACTTGTAAATTTATTTGAAGTGGGCTAGGTTCATTGGGACTACGTTGTATATTTTCATCTTGTTGGATGCATATATTTTTTCCGTATGCTTGTCTTGGTCACCGTTGTACGAGCAGTCAGCTCTTTAAATGGCCAGGCTTTTCACCGCTAACTCTGTCGTACAGTGCTCATTGTTTGTAAAGGGCCATTGTACGACAAACTTTGCCAACAACCTATTTTAACGCATGGCTGAAACGCAGACCCCAGTTTTACTGACGAGGTTACTGTCACTGCATTCAACTTATTTCAATTGGTTTTGATTGAACGGTTGTGACACTAGCCTCATGGGCTGTCTGCTTCTCAAATTGCTTCTGTACAACCGATATCATTGTTTTACAGAAAAAACAAGAAAAATAAGGCAGTGAAACCTAAAAAGGAAGCAGAAAAGGAGCGGTCGTCGACTCCCTCCCAGGAGAAGCCCCAGAAGCAGAAGGGTGTGTCTGCCGAAAAAAATTCTGTTTCTTGAATAGGATTACAAGCAGCTGGTCGATTTGCAGTCAAATTTTTGACTGAAAATTGAATATGAATACTATTAAAAATCTGGCTGCAAATCAAACTTAAAGGTTTTAAAGATTTTCCTCGCGAATGTTGTGGATGTATGCAGTGGAACATTGTTGGCACAAACAAATGATCACGGGCTTTCCGCTTCTTTTTGAAATTAGACAGCTTTTAAAAGGCTACTTGTGTGCCATAAGGTCCCGATTCAGGGCAGTAACCCAAGCGGTGAAGTTGGCCGCTCGTGAATACTTTGTATAGAGTAAAACGCAGAAAAGTGCCAACATCGTGTTCACGCCGACGGCGTGGTGCAGCACACGTGAAGATGTTGTCTGGAAAAGGGGAAACTTGTAGATAGGTTGCTTCGTAGTAGCACTGTTTAGTTTGTACGGAGTGCCAACTCTATGAAAGATTGCGGTTGCCCAGATAGCTTTTAAAAGTGCTGTTACAACCAGAAAAATCTGTGTGATCAACTGTTATAGTTTGTTTCCTCACCTCCTAAAAAAACAGTAAAGCAGTCCCACTGTTTTCTCCTTTTTCATGCAGCAGCAGCAAGTGGAACGACGGGCACCTCGACTCAGTCGACCCCTGCTTCGAGCCAGACACAAGAAACGGGAACCGAGAGCCACCGGAAAAAACGCAGCCGACTCGACCCACACGTGGAGTCCGTGAGTTTGTGACGACAACCTCTTCGTCCTAAGCCAAGACAAAACGAACGCTGGAACCAGGGTCAAATTGTTCTCAAGTTTGGGAGACTCTGCATTATTTGCTTACATGGAAGTGGGTATTGCATAATGACGAGTAATCCTTTAGACTTGGGAGGATCAAGAGGTGGTTATTTCGGAAGTGTTTACGGGCTGTGTGGTTCGGTGATATCGTGGTATTTGTCATGTGCACACAGGCTGTCTCAAGAAAAAGAAGGCGGGTTTTGTGTGTAGTTCATGCGCTGTGCAACATAGTTCTTGAAAGATTTGATAGTTACAAGAAACGACAATGTCTTTTGTGTTGGAAGCGTCCTCAGTTTGATAAAGTAATGAATAACTGGTCCTAAATGCACATGCAAGCTCTTAGCAAAAAAAAAAAAAATGGTTAAAGTGCAGGCAAGCTGGTGTGTATCAGTCACAATGCACAAACCCTGAGACCGGGAAAGAAGCTTGAAGACAAAGTAGAAGGGAAACAAGGAAGTGTCTGTCCGCATTCTTCCGTCCCTTCTACACTTCGTACCTTGAGACATTGTCTGTCCACTTCTGTCTCTTCTACTTTGTCTTCAAATTTATTTCCCAATCTTGGAGTTTAAACATCGTGATTGATACAAGTCTCTTAGTTCACCACATAGGGACAGAAATTAAGAACACTCCACGGAAAGCCTGACTTTCCTCGAGGTGAAGATGAGTATAGCAGATTGTAAAAAAAAGGGGGGGGGGGGGGGGGGTGCCTTGAAGCAAGCAAGGGATTACTTTTGGACGACTGCGGGGGACATAAAGGCACAAGCATGGCCTGTTAATTAGCAAACATGTTACCTAGTAGTAGTTAGTAATTAACCTTTTAAATATTCCTCTTAGCCTGCATATTCCAGTCATATTCATAGCCCATTGTCGAAATAGGCTAGCAGTATCTAGATGGGATTATTTGGTGGTGAATTTCGACTTTCTAGTGCCCCCCTTACCTAGCCCGAGGAGAAAGAAAAGGGAAAAAGCAGTGACCCTGTGTTTGAAGGGACATCAGGGTATGACATGCTGTTTCTTCAAGCTCGTTACCGAGGCTTTTTTAATTCTTGGGCATCTTTAGATATTGACAGCTTGGCTTTCTACTGAATAGCCTTAAGTGTGATTTCATCCTCTATTTTATACTCCTTACTGATGCCATTGAAATGATTTCAATGATTGATTGATTTACAGGAAGAGGCCTTCCTCTCGAGGGTAGAGATCAAAGTCCGCATTCCGGATGAGCTCAAGCCGTGGCTCGTCGACGACTGGGACCTAATAACACGCCAGAAGAAGGTGCGCAGCTTTTGTGGCTGTTTTTACTTCGGGTCAGAGTTGTATGGTGTTTTTACGGTACTACCCCATTTTCCAGAATGTAGTCCGCGGGCTATGCGTATGTTTAAATCTGTCGCAGTGCAATCTATCTACACTCTCCGTGGGTTTTCTCTAGATCGTTTGTCATCGCAAGACATGACGGACTTTGCGAATAAAGGAGTATGTTGACTAGGTTTTATGTACGATACAAGCTTTGTGAGCTAATAAAGCAGGCACTTTTAAGGTGTGCTGTGATGAGAATTTTTATGTGCGAAATAGGCAACAAGTGTAGGCTATAAAATCTAGTGTGGACTATGCTTTAGGTGTGGACTGTGCGCCAGGTGGGGACTATGCAGAGAGTGTGACTATGTACTAGTAGGTGCTGACTATCTCTTTAGGACTTACTTTTTGCTAACCGAACTCTGCAAAATATGCACCAGTGCGGTCTGGAAAATACAGTACACATCACGCTATAGCCTGGTAGCATATGTGATGACAACTTTGCTGCACTAGTAATCTATGCCTTTGCATGTGTTCTAGCTGGTGCAGTTACCGTGCAATGTCACTGTGGACCACATCCTAGCTGATTACGTCAAACAAAAGACTTCTGTCAAAGGCATCTCCTCTAACAAGTGAGTCTTGCCATTATTATATCTTAACTGTCTCCTGCAGTCAACGTATTGGATTATCAGGAGACTAGTATACAAGGTGATCATCACCTTGTAGTAGTGCTAGCCCATCGATAAGGTTTTTCGGTCTCGAGTCGTTATGTGCTGAGCAAGGTGGTAAATGTGTGTTTTAGGGCTATTTCAGTAAAATAAAATGATGTCTCTCTGCAGTGTCCTGTGTAACAGTGTCAACTGCTTTGGGGGCTTTTGATTAGTTTGCTACATTGTTCACCTCGATACAGATGAAGTTGTTAAGAAATACTGCATGTTGTTGTTGACAGGGAAAGTGCTGTGATTGAAGTGACCAATGGCCTGAAAGAGTACTTCAATGTAATGCTGGGGAGCCAACTTCTCTACAAGTTTGAAAGGCCCCAGTATGCAGATGTGAGTGCCTCCCTCACCTTTGCGGGACAGTTATGGTAATGGGCTCTGACACCCTCATATTCCATTATTATATAGTGTTTCGGATGCTTCAAGAGGGTGTTATAGTATAACAAAAAAAGCTTGCAACGCAAAACAAGAGGTATTTAGTGTGCAAAATCACTTCTCAAACTTCCACGCCCTTCCGTTTTCAAATGCCGCTTTTCAGTAATTGCTATAGTAAAACATATTTTTTTATGGCTAATGCAACCACACTACAATACTCATTTATAATTGTATCAGAATTGGTCCAAAAAAGGAGCGCACCATTTCGTCATCAATGACATTGACTCGTTTAGAAACTTCAAATTTGCATTTTTTAAATTTATTTTATTTGGCCAAGGTGGCAGTCTTGTATTGTTTCCAGTCGTGTGGGATAATAATAGAAATTAATTTCGGCCTGTTAAGGCTGCTTCAACGTTAAGGGGGCAAAACCGAGTTGCAGTACTTGGCACCGTAACATTTGTCACGGCGCTGGCGCTTGACTGTGAAAATTTCGTGCTACCCCAACATGCAGGTCCTGAACGAACGCCCAGAAACCCCGATGTCACAGATCTACGGCGCAATCCATCTGCTAAGGCTCTTTGGTGAGACTCGCTGCATCGTTCTGTTTTACTTTGCACTGAAGCACTATATACCGTAATATACCGAGCGGGCGCCTACGCAAAAGATGGATAGAATCACAAAAGAATGACGATGTATGTGCTCAGTAGGTCCGAAAGCAGAAAAGCAGTAGTGGCGCGTGGCAAGGTAGGCCCTCGTTTAATTTAATGGATCTGCGCAGCTGCTTAATTCTTAATCCAGCTGCACAGATCTCATTGAACTTGCTTTGTGCCATCATTACTGCTTCGGGCTTTACTGCTTCGCGTTGACGCACGCAATTAAAGCTTCACCACTTCGCACCGGCTTCTTGGAGACGCAGCTAACGCAGAGAAACACCTCACTTTGCTCAACGGGCACTGAAGTTTGCTGGGGTGGGCCCTTGATGTGTCCTTTGCCCATGCTTCAAATGTTTCAAAAGCACATTGCGATGTGGATGTGTGCTCAGTATTTTATGGTGAGTGAGATTCCTGCATTACATTTTGTTTGAGTGGAAGCATCAACAGTAAACACAGTTGATGCTTCCATCAGTCTTTAAATGTGCATTAACACGTCAAAATCATTTTTTTTTATTATCCGAAACGATTGAAAACAATGCTTTTACATTACCCTCACAATTTGAAACTTGGAAATTCAGTATTTGCAAAGGGAAAAAACAATTTCCGATTGCCGAATCTGAAGTTCCCGCGCGATCCGCACCGGTGCAGTGATGTCAAATACTAAGGGCCAGTTCAGACACTTGCGTTTGAGTGCGTTTGACTGCATTGCGTCAAGAACCGAAAGCGAGTAACCGGCACATCTGTGCTTCGTATGAAGCGTGGAATCCAATGCAAGGAATCACTGTGGCATGTGATATAAGCAGCAGGGATGTCCTGGTTTCTCGCTGCCGTAACGCAGTCAAATGCAACTGTCTGAACCAGGCTTAAACGGTCCTGCAACTTGAGTTTCTCTGACGCCTCCGTACCGCCGCGACCCGAAGTCTCGTGTTTGCCAGCGTCCCATGAACAACTGGTTTCCTCTGAGCGTGACGCCTATCGCTGCGAGCAGACGACGATTGACTTTCGGGTTGGAAGTTCTTTTAGGGCCCTTTCAGCGATTTCGAATTCTTTGAAACGGTGTGAGGTTGAAGAGAATGTGCGATGGACTCTTGTGAGCGACGTGGAAGGCATGTTGCGCCGGTTCTGCGTGAAAGGCTGCCCCGACGGAGTCACCACCGAAACTACGGTGCACAGACACCAAACCCAGTTGTCGTGACAGTTTGACGATTTCCTTTTCGAAGACTGAGAGGTCGTCGGGACCCTAAAAGTGACCACTTCGTCCGATTCCCGGACTCACCGATCATCTTCTGCTACATGGGTCGAGCGCCGCCACGTTTTCCGAAGGAGGATAAAAAGCCAGGAGGTGACATCACTCCGGACTCTGATTTTCGGTATTCCAAAAAGAGGGGCCGTAGTGCGTTCGCAATCACGTGTGTTTTACGAATGCCGTTATTAGATGCCATAGAAATGTTGCTTACAAAGCTTCTAAATTTCATAATATTCGACGTCACAAATCAAAAGAAGCGAGGAGGTGAAAAGAGAAAGGTAACAAAAATGAAAAAAAATGGCGCGTGCGCGTGAGAAAGTTTTTTCGTTGTTGTCGTATTGTTTTGTGTGTCTATAGCTACAACTTTCAGTGCTTAAAAAAAAAATGAACGTTTAGGGTGTCAGTGCCCCTTTAACTGTTCCTTTTTTTTTTCTTTCCGTTCCGGTTTTCAGTAAAGCTGGGCAGCATGCTTGCCTACACCCCCCTGGATGAGAAGAGCACTCAGCTTCTCTTGAACCACATTCACGACTTCCTCAAGTGAGCCTCGACATTTCTGTTCCTTCCTTGAGTGCCGTAGAGTCACCGGATAGGTTGCAGAGTACCGACACCTACCTTTCTTGAGCAGTGCACAGCCATATTGGGTCCATTTCCAGCATAGTTTGTTTATGGCCTCTCTACTCAGAGTGAGCCAATCCAAACTCGCAATGACAGGCTGTTTTATAAACACAATTTCTTCTATGCAGACTTTCCTCACACCTGCATTTGATTCCTGTATCCAAGCACCAATCCTTCTTCATTGACCTCTAGCAACAAAGCTTATAATAATCTTCTTGCACTTTTGTTTTCAGACAAAAGAACGTTTTTTGAAAAGGTCATTTAAGTGGATTTTAGGAGTGTCTGTTTATGGTGATAACTCAATTTACAGGCTCTAAGCATCCTCGAAAACCCAAATTTACGCTCATTGGCTGCAAGTTTGTGACGTGGGGGGGCGCTGTCGAACGGAGTTTTCAAGCACGAATTGCTGTATCACTTCTCCTGCACCCAAGAATTTGACGTTTTTGTCAAAATATAATGCGTACAACGCGCCTAAAAAGAGAAATAATAGTAACGTTAAGAATCTCAGCGTAATTAGCTATTTTCATTGGTCAAATTTTATTGATGTAGTAGAGACCTCAGGATGCCCCCCCCCCCCCCCCCCCCCCCCCCCCCCCTTCCCCCTTCAAGAGAAAACAGTGCCCCTGTATTTCTGTCGTTGCGAGTTTACGAGGACGTTTTGTCATCTGGAACTGGTCATTTTTATAGACTGAAGCTAAACAAACAATATGCCATCAAAAATGAGCTTCTACAAAAAGCACTCGAGTGCCCCTTTAAACGATAAAGAGCTGGGCAAATGACCACACAGGCTCGCAGTGCCTCCACTGGATCCCACCACTTGCAACACTGCATTTTGTTGGTGCTAACAATATCGAAAAATAATGTTTGATGCCATAAAAAGGAATGAAACATAATTTCCTCTTTTGAGGTTGCTACAGATGAGAGATGTCTGTTGTCCGTTGCAACTCAAGGAGCTAGGGCGAAAGTAAGATGGGCCGGGGACGAGGAAGCAGACAAAATGATAAAGAGAGGAGGAGGTTTCCCCCTCTCTTCTCCAACGTTTTGTCTGCTTCCTCCTCCCCGGCCCATCTTACCCTCGCCCTACCTTCTTGAGTTGCAGCAAGCTATAAGCAGTTGACTGCACACACAGACTCAGAGACGCCGACGCCTACGAGAAACTCTCTTGGTGAGACGACGCGTCACCGCAATTCAGGTGTCGCCGCACCGCGTTTCACCTTACGGCGAACTGTGGAGGAGGCTCAAGCCGTCGGGAGCCGATCCAAAGCCGTGCAAGTGTCACATAACCTTTGGGAGGGGCGCAGCGGGGCACGGGGCACACGGTCACGTGATATGTGCACAGCGCTGGACTGATCTGCATATCTTTATAACTTGTAGCGCGACTGGGACAAGGACAGACAGAGGACAAAACATAGGACAAGCGCTGAACTAGCAACTGCTTTGAAGGTCCACACTCATCGGATAGCAGGACAAGGTGTGCAAAAACGGAATAGGCACATAGTGAGGGGGGGCCCATGGGGCCCAGGTCGCCCCCGAAATTATTTTGCTGGGGCCTCCTTTCACCCCTCCCCCTCATATAGCATTTTGTCATAGGCCCCCCCCCCCCCACACCCCCTGAATCAAAATCATGGCTACTTGCCTGGTACAGAAGTCCGGAGTATGCATAGGGTCGACAGTAGTCTCAGTGCTCAGTAACGTCTACCTAGGCAGGATTGATTGGGATCTAGAACCGTGCTTAGAGAAGAACACCAAAAAAGTGTTTAGGTACTCGGACGATTATTTAGTATTCGTTGAGAGGGCCGATTACCATCAGACGCTTGATGACGTGCTGAAAATATTCACGGAAAAAGAGGTACGACTTTGATTCACCTATGAAGCCCCAAGAAAGAACCTTATTCAGTTTTGGATCTCCTCGTCGAAGGGGGGGGGGGGGATCATGTTTGCTGGTCTTACAGTCCCAAAACAGCGAAGGGTCTTCTCAACTTTCAATCAGCCCACTCCAAACTCTTCAAACAAGGCATTGCTTTTTCCTGTCTGAGGACTGCTTTAACAACCACATGCATCTACAAATTGAATTCGAGCTTCAGGTCCCAAATTCAGTAGCTCAAGGATTTGGAATATCCCAATTCGGTCATCTCTTTAGCTTGTGAAAAAATGGTGGGACATTTTAAAACAGGTCCAAGGATCGAGCAACGTGACCCCGAGCAGAAAGAGAAGAAAGCTTCAGTCATACCGTACACCCGCCGCCTTTTCCACGACTCAAAAAAGTCGCCTCGAGATACAATGTGAATGCGTTTTTTTTCACCCGCCACAAGCTCAGCTCAGTATGCTGCGCTGTCAACAAACGCGCGAGAAAAGATGCTCCAATGTCTCGCAGTGGGTGCAGCATCAAACATGGAATGCAGTTTGTTGCCTGCGTAGGAGGCGTGGTATACAAGATTTCGTTTTCTTGCAGGCGTGCGTATGTAGGATAGACTGGGCGTTGCCTTAGTATACGAATATGAGAACACCACAGTTCTTTAAAAGGAACTGCTTACTCACCTTGCGATGCATTGCTGGGATTGCGGATTCCAACCCCTTTTCACCAACACGGCAGTGATGTTCTGACACAAGGACAATCTACCCCGGAAATGATGGAGACATGCTACATAACACAAGACGGATTCTCGTGTGTGAGCCACCCGACAGCGACTTTGACGAGCAGCGAGATCAGCTTTTTGGATCATGGATAACTCGGCCAGTTTTGTGTAAACTGAAAGAAGAAGCGCCAGGGCCGCGGAAGGGCATGCCTGCACGAGCAGCAGCAGCGTCATGTGTACTTTTTCGTTTCAATAGAATCAGTTTGCTAGTTCAACGCTTCTCCTGTGTTTTCTCCTCTATATGTCTTTGTCTCAGTTGTGCTGCAAATTATGATGAACTCGTACCTAATCTCCCAATTGTCCATTTTGATCTGAATATCTCATAGTGCCTGTTGCAGTCCATCGAAAAGTGAAAGAGTGTGAAATTCAGACTGGGTCTGAAATTTCATGACCCGTAATGGCGGTAGCTCTGCCAGTCGCAACAAAACAGAAACAAAAAGATTGTTGGCAAGGAGGAAAGGGATGTCTGTTTTCTCCTTCCAACAGGTACATGGCACGGAACTCCCAGCTCTTCAGTCTCAGTGACTACTCTGTTGCGCCCCCAGACTATCAACGAAAAGCCATCTAGGCAACAGCGCATTTAGGATGTGGCACAACCGACGTTTTAGATACCACGTAAAGTGCAGGTGACGGTACCCTGCAGATCACCGGTTGTGCGAGCCAACTGAGAAAATGCGGCTGTCGCCTCGACCATTCCCACATCATTTAGGCGTGCCTCAACCCGTAAGGGGTAGACGCCATTTCCGACGGATCTCGAAACGTTTGCCCCACAATTTCTGTAAGCTTTCTGTCGAAATTTATGTTCAGTGTAGAGTTGTGCAGACTCACACATCTGGAAAAATAGATTGTGCTATAGTGAAGGCGTTTAAAAAAGCTGGGTTAAGTCAAAAAAAAAAAAAAAAAAGTTGAGTGAGATCACCTTCTTTTTGTTTTGGTCATTGGGGTGACGATGTTGTGTGGTAATTTTTTCGTAGGACTTTTTGAATGAACAACTGAATATGGATGGTGACTCTCAGTTTCGACTGTACATGTGTTGGACAGTATGTAATAAAAAAAAATCCTTTTGTATTTTGTATAATTTTAATTTCATCTCAGACGTAATCTTCATTAAGATCGGACTACGGTACTGTAGAATAATTGAAAAAATAGAGGGACACCAAGGTGAATTTCCAGATCCTCTTTTCGTGGCACAAACTCGATCTACCCACCCGAAATATAACAAAAAAAACATTTTTACAATTGCACGTGGCCTTTTTCGCCCTTAAAAAATCGATCAAACACCAAGACATGTTTTAGATACCTCAGAAAAAGGGGCATGCTGCAGTGTTTGATCGCGTTTTTAAATGCCAAAAAGGCCATGCTCAATAGTAGTTTTTATATTTTCTATTATATGTAGGGTGCATAGATTGAGTTTGCACCATAAAGAGACAATCTCTAAATCAACTTTAGTGCCCCTCTTTAGTTAATTTCAGCTTTCAAATTGCATATTTGTAAAATTGTTAAAATTGTATAACCTCAAATATTGCAGGATTGCATAATGATTGTTTCATTGGAAGCCCAAACCTTGGGGAACTAACTAAACAGATGGACAGATAGAAATTTTAAATGCAGTTGAATGTTGAATAAGATATAAATACACAAGGTAAAATAGTCACGAAGCATCAAGATAGCCCCCCCAAGAAAAGACGGAACCTAACCCACCATATTTTTCCCAGGCTCTGGAGTTTCTTTTAAAGGGGCGAAGCCACGACTTGTGCGCTTTGCGCAATTATCACTTAGAACGGATCCGTGACTTATAATGACCTGTGAAACACCGCTTCTTTTTTCACCACATGCAATGGAAGTTGCAGAAAAAATAAAGAAAAACAAGCAGCGTTCGCCCCCTCAACTCGCAGCCAGAACAAGCGGCCACACGATCCGGAGCCGATTATATGCCGCCAATGTTGATCATAACCACGTGCTAAGGTTGGTAAAGCACAGGACACGCGCTGAGTTCCAGACATTGTTATGGTTCGGCTATTGTCGTCATTGCAGCGAATGGACACGGACCACTGCACGAATGCTTCTCGAGCTATTGATTATCATGACCCCAAATCGAGTGACCACGCAATGCTCGGGTCAGATCTATGAGCGGCATTCGAATATCGTCACTGTGCGGTACTGCTACCGCCCAGCTATGTCATCAAGTTTTGCGAAGGAGAGGTTAAATGAAAACGCTCACTTTTGTCCTCGAAATTATGCAGCAGCAATGGAGCTTTTTGGCCAGTGGCGTTGCATGCAAGTATCCTTGAGTCGCATTAGTGCCAGTAAGCTCTTGTAAAGTGAAAAAAACATTCCAATTGAATATTGTTGCACCGCTCATTTAAAAAGTGTAAAACATTTCTGCCATTTCGAACCGCTTGTTTTTCTCGATTTTTGTTAAGCAATCATAATATAGAATAATAACAATGTAACACCTAAAACTGTGGTGTGAAAACAAAACAAAAAACCTTTATGTCGAAAAGAACGACAACAATAGGAGAATGTACATATAGTCTTCGTTTTCTTCAACTTCAGACTCATATTTTTTTATGTGCCACAGTCTCGGGTGTTAGATTACGATTATCACCAGCTGACCTGCGCTCTCACTGTTATTTCATAAGGTAGAGCTGCTTCTTTGTGTCGTGGTTGGCAAGAGCGGCACTGTTTAGTCCTCGGCTGACGGTGCAATGGGAGCTACGTGTTACCGGATCAATCGGCCGCCTCCCTTTCACCACCTGACCCTGCCTTCTGCACGTGGGTTCGGGCAGGAGGTGTGATCAACGTGGGCAAGCGGTCACTCGTCCGAAGGGGCACGTAGCTCCCACTGCACTGCTACCTTGGGGGTGAGCGGAATACTGGCGACGTTGGCGAAATCTACGGCCCCTAGTGGCTAAGACAGAAAGCTCTGGCGGGAGGTTCGCTTTTGAGCCTTCTCGAGCGAATTGGGTATTCGCAGCGCCTGGTGGCCAAAACACACAGCCGTGAAAAGGTAGGTTAAAAAGCATGCGATGAAAGTCGCCAATCGTGTCCATACATCCTCAGATTGGCCTTTCCTTTCACCAGCTGCCAATCTCAAATGTGGAATTGGCACTTGAATTTTTTTATGGGACTGGCCATTGTTGAGTGTAGGCCGTTGCTGTTTCATGGGTCTTGAAAAACAAAAGATGCAGCAAAAAACACCTTTTTGCTGCATCTTGTGAAAGTGACATACAGTATTCGCGTCTCCAGCTCGACGCTGGCCCTCCCGCGGCGGAAACTGGAAGCGCTCTAGTGAGGGTCCCCCGATTCTCCTGCTCAGCGGGCATGGCGGAACTGCTCGCGATCATGGCTCGCGAAATGTCGTTTCCGAATGCAAACAACACTCTACACTGTCCCAACGTAGTGCTGCAGCCGAAATGGGATAGTACCTTACTGGAGAGTTTTAGTATTGCGCATAGAAGCAAACACAAGTGGTGTGCGTTTGCGTTAGAGTTGCGTGCCCCACGTTGTGCGTGCGCCTCATCGCCACGCGCCATCCAAGACCGCAATTTCAGGCTCCGCGCACGCGCAGTGTGTAACGCGCAAAGCTAACGCAAACACACAGGGCTTGAGTTCACATGTATGCGCAATATTAGAACTCACTACTGTTTCACCGGCTTCCAACGACAACGAAACGTGCTGCAGTGAGCAGACGTGCAAGCAGGTAGGCGTTCCTTCGATCTGGAAAGGCTGAGATTAGCAAAACGACGGCGAGCAAATACAAAAGTAAATAAATGTTATGAAAAAACTAGTAATTAAAAAAAGGCTCTTTTTAACTTTTGGGCATTTGGTCTGGAAGTATATTGGCGGAGACTTTGGACGTTTCGCCGATTGTCAAAAGTTGCGACTTTGATAGCACAATATACTTTACCCACAATTCATGTAATTTTACATGGATTTCTCACATTAGCTGGAATGTTTTCATTGATTTTAGACTATTTTTATTTTATTTGCAATTAAAATGCAGCAAGTGGAACCAGTGATGATAATTAGCACAGTTTTCATTGTCATATTTCTCCGCGCGTTTAAATTAGATCATAAGCAAAAAATTATATTGGAGCTTGAATAATTACTTATTCAAATAAGTGAATTTTAATATTATTATTATAATAAAAATCGCGGCAATGTATGCCTCTAATTAACGCCAAGATCACGAGAATACTCTATTTAACCATAGTAGTCTTTTCAGAAAGGTGTAATTCTGTTTTCTTTTTAGCATATGAAAAACTCTGACATAGTTATCAAGATAGACAAACAGTTAAACGCTGGATGTAATATGAAGTCCTACGCGTCACGCGGTGCTATAAAAACACACACACACACACACTTGAGCTGCCTGACTCTTAGGCTGTAGCAGTGAGAGCAGCGTTTATTAGTTTATGCGTTTCGTGGACATATTGTAAAAATTTGAATTATTCTCTTAGTCTTGTGCTGGGATAATTGTCATTATTTCCCATGACAATTATCTGAGCGAAAAGGCAACGAGAACGCTCAGATATCAGCACTGATTTTTTCAACAACGACGAATATCAGCCTGGATCGAACAGTATGTCACAAAATAAAGTTTCCGCGAACAACTTTCCTAAGTAAATAATTACGATGTGAGACACTTCTTGAGTCATGAAAGAATCCGAATTTAAGACACCTGTCGAGAAATTAAATTCAAAATAGAGGTAAGTTTCGGTTTCACTCCAGAATTAAAATGTGCATCCTTCCGTAATTAATACGCTAAACACCGTTCTTGTTTTCAGGTTAAAGAGGTGACCTGCGCTCATAAAACGTTAGCTTCCTCGTATTACCAGAAATAATTTATGTCGCTCAGTGAAGCCAGCACACTAGACAGGCTCAGCAGCGGCACGCATCTCCAACCCTCGCTAAACCCGCCATCTTGGAAAATGAGTGGCGCCACCTATAGTTAGTTGGAGTCGCGAATATGTTTTAATTACTATGCTTGGAAAGAGCACATTTATTTATTACATCGATTTAAAATTCCATATCCAGGTTGTTACGAGCAGGTTTTGGGAAGCTTTTCCCGATTTCAGAATTAACTTTTTCATTAAACTCGAAGATTTCTCCCGGTGTCTTTGAATTTTTAATTTGGACCTGAATACTTGTAGAGGGTCAGAGACCTCATAAATCAGAGTGCAACATGACTAAAATTTCTGGAAAACGTTGGCTACAAAACTTTCCAATTACCTAGGCGAAATAGTTATTGTCGCATTTTTAATTACCAGTAAAATATTTTATCAAGTAATAGCTTTTTTTTTTCTAGAATGCTGTTACAATTGTAATAGTACTTTTCTTCTACAGTTTGTAAACAAGCACGCATGGGGTGTATTACAAAAAAAAAGTTGGTTAGAAACATATGTCATAAAGTTGAAATGTTCTTGAGAACAACGTGTGTGTTTAGCACAACAAATTACATTAAGTGTCAGAATTTAATATAAATTGGACGAGAAACACCTTTATTACTCGGTCGAGTCAGTCCGCCAGAACATGTCCTGCATGAACAAAGTCATCATCTACACCCTCTCACCAGTTCAAAACGAGCAGACAAATAATACTGACACTTCCCACTATTGAATGGTAAAAAGGGACACTACACACAAGGAAGTCCTAGTTGTTGAAACCTGGTTAGTTCCCCGCTTCAGTCAGGGGTGCTGGCATCTTTGTCAATATCCGATGTGATCAGGTTCCTGAGCAAGGGGTCCTTTCGCCAGTAGTACGATGGGGGTCCCTGGGAGCGGCACTCTTCCATACTCGTTATCTCGTCCCCTTCCACGTAGTACATGAAATAAAAGGCGCACATCTCGTCGTCGTTGGTGGGGCTGGAGACAGGACCAGAGGGAGCTGGCGTAAGTGTATCTGGGAGGCACAGGGGCAGTTCAGACGGAAGAGGGAAAGGGGGGGGGGTATCTCTCTTTTGTCCGGACTTTCGAGCTATTTCTATGTAAACGTACGAGAAAAGGGGCGGAAATCCTCCTCTACAACTGCCGACCCCCCGCCTAAAGCCGACGGACTGGAGGCCCGTTCACACACTTGCATTTGACCACGACCACGGTGTAAGATAATACTCTTCAGGTGAGGATAGCGTGCTCCTTGCACAGTGCAGATAAAGTTCGCTTTTCACTCTCTTTCTCTCTCTCACTAAGGTTTCAAGCGGCGCCGGCAGATGACTCGTCGACCCGTGGGCACGGCATAGACGGCTCGTGCCGCCTCATGCTTCACACGCGCAGACCTTCAGCGAGGTTGTCGCTCGTGCTGAAGGGCCACAGTGTACCGGGGTGTCATGGCAAGGAGATAATTTTTTTCGCTCTCACACAGTTTCGCCGTTTGGCCACCGGCGACACTGTCAGCCGCGGGCATGGTAATGGCTAACAACAGGACAGAGTTGCAGGAATTAATGAGCATCTGTGGTAGGGAAGGAGAGGAATTAGGTTTAGAATTCAGTAGCGAAAAATCAGCAGTCATGATTTTTAACGAGGATGAAGTTGAGAGGCTGAAGATACAGAATATTACAGTTGAGAGAGCTAGTAAATACAAGTATCTAGGAGTATGGATATGTGATGGTGCAGAATATCTCAGAGAGCATGAAAAGTATATAATAGGTAAGGGCAACAGAAATGCAGCTGTAATGAAAAATAGAGCACTTTGGAATTACAACAGGTACGAGGTGGTGAGAGAGATTTGGAAAGGGGTCATGGTGCCTGGCTTGACTTTTGGAAACGCAGTGCTATGCATGAAATCCGAAGTGCATGCGAGACTAGAAATAAAACAGCGCGGAGTAGGTAGACTGGCTTTGGGGGCACATTGCAAAACGCCAAACCAGGGAGTGCAAGGAGACATGGGATGGGCGTCATTTGAGAGCAGGGAAGCGGTGAGCAAGATAGAATTCGAGGATAGGTTGAGGCAAATGGATGGGGAGCAACGGGCACGAAAGGTTTTCAGCTATTTATACATGAGGAGTGTAGACACAAAGTGGAGACAGCACACTAGGAAATTAAGAGGAAAGTTTTTGGGCTATAGCGAAGATACTGAAGAGCAAGTCTCAGTTAAGAAGAAAGTTAAGGCCACAGAAAGAGATCGGTGGCTAGAGGGAATGCAGAAAAAGACGGCTCTGGAAAGCTATAGATTAAACAAAAGAGTTATTGCCAAAGAAAGCATTTATGACAATTCTAGGGGAAGCTCATTCCCAAGTAGCACAAAATGTGGCTACAACGTTACTGGAATGTTGTCAGGTAACGTTGCCGAACGCTGCTAACGACCGCGGATTCTACACTCCAGTAACGTTACACCACAATGTTACAGTAACGTAACTGCATACGTTACCTGGACATTACCCAAATAACGTTACTGGAACGTTGTTAGATAACGTTGCCAAACGTTGCTAATGGCCACCAGTTCTACCTTCCAGTAACGTCACATCAAAATGTTGCAGTAACATAGCTCTCTATGTTACCTGGATGCTAGATCAGTGATGTTACTAGGACGTCGTCGCTAACGTTGCTAGTTGTTGTTAATGGCCACGAATTCTACCATCCAGTAATGTTACACCAAAATGTTGCACTGACATTACGGCTTACTTAAAAGTGAAGGAATAAAAATGTGAAGAACATACACAAACGACCACTCTTTTATTTCGCAACAACGTTTATTTTTTGAGGAGCAAAGAGTCGCATACAGGTCGAGATCAACTAGATACCGAAGGTGGAGTGTTACTGACTCATCCCTTATCTCCCTAAAGTTCCTTTGATCAAGCCTTCCTTTTGCAGTTAATCTTGACCTGTGCGCGAGTCTTTGCTTCCAAAAAACGAGCGTCGTAACTAAATGAAAGAGCGGTCATCTGTTTTTCCTCAGTGCTTTTATTCTGTCAACTTTCAGTAAACGTTTTTACAATATGCTGGCACTGGCCAGATATTACTGCATGTGTTACTTGGACATTACTGAACAATGTTATCCGAAAATACATTGACAAGCGCTGCCAGGAAACTGCATTTATGGTTGTCATGAAGTCATTTTTTGAGCTGGTGCCTGATATGAGTAAATGGATGTGCATTACAGGCCATTAATGAATCAGCATTTTGAAATCCTAGAAGCAGGACTCCGGAAGAAAACAAGAAGTTATTGGAATAAATTTATTTCAAAAACGAAACCAACATTACAAGTACCAGAGAATTCTTCTGTTTCTTACAAGCTATTAGATCTACAAAATTGTAAAGAACACACTAAATTACAAGGCTGATCTGCATAAAAATAAAAATGTAAAATATTAAAACTCCCAGTAACATAAAGCAAGTAGCCTAAAATAAAATTCTAAATATATCTCAAATTACACCCGATCTTGGGCTAGGACATATAAATAAATAACGGAGGCAATAAACCAAAAATGACTAGAAAAAGAACATAAATTTTAAATCTTCTAAAAATACCACACTAATGTGTACATAAATTAAATAAAAGAAACCACTAGCTGGGGCTAAAATGTATGCATGAATAGAAATTAAAGGTAACATATGCATATTACAAATTGACATAAAAAATTCAAACAACAGGGACTCTACTCATGGGATGGCTGTAAAAAAAGAGAAAGAAATCATTAGGAAAAAAAGCATTTTAAATGATTTAGAAAGCATGAATTTTTTTTTTTTTTTTTCAATTCTATGCATTTAGCACGGTTAACCAATTCCATGCTTCCAACTGGGATCAAAGTAACCAACTACTAACATTTAAAACTAACAGAAAAATCAAGGCAGAAACATGCTGAAAAACAGCGCAAAATGCACGGATAAGAAAACACACAGGACAAGGTACTGTGTGTTCTGTTTCCTTTGTCTGGTTTTCGCACCGTTTCTCAACATGAATTCTTACCAACTAGCCCAGCCCAACTGTCCATCCTTGTAATCAGAAACATGCTTGCCTTCTCCCCTTGTGGCAGCCCCTCAGTCACTCCTGAGAAGAGGCACACTGCTCCTGCAAAAAAATAACACAAAAAAGTTGGTTGCATTCAGAAAATGGGTGCCTATTTCAGGGCAAAGAGTGTCATCAAGATAAAAAAAGAAATGCCTACATCTGTCCTAGCAGTTTCACCACAGTTTCTTTGCATGCACAAGCCATTCTTTTCATCCAGTTTAGACTTTTACCGCAAAGTGTGACCTACCCACAGAAGACAGTGGATACGCGACTTATTCTTTTCTGGCAAGGTAGGCGGCTGTTCTCGGCCACTCACTTTTTCCCACTTCAACCTTCTATTTATTCATGCGTGAAAGGCACTTTCTTAAGAGGGAAACAGCTATTTTCCGCAGCGCCTTTTTTATTTTGTATTTGTAGATTTAACTTTGTTTTCATTTTATCCTAAGAGAATAGCTTTCTTTTTAAGAACATAGATGTGCTTAAAAAAGACGTGCCTGCCCTCTTTGTCAATTTTTTGTAACCGACAGAACCGTGGACCTGTCGGATCTTTGACATGCAGTATATTACTGTATGTCGAATATCCGGCAGGTCCACGGTTCTGTCGATTATAATAAATTAACAAAGAGAGGAGACACGTCTTTTCTTTTCCCCGTATCATGGGCCACGGAGACAGATCACTGCCTCAAGGATGGCTTCATCTTGAAGCAGAATAGGTCTCTTCAAGGATGAAGATATATACCGTATACGCTTTTGAATGGATGTGCATTCATCACTGCACCTGATGATCACAGCTTTTAAAAGTGTCGTTAGTGTTACCGTGTCTTATTGGCCTCATTAACAGAGGTCATCATTTACTAAAAAAAAAAGAATAGAAGGTGACAAAAAAAGGTTCCTTCCTTTTATAAATATATAAGTTTATAAGTTACAATAAATATTAAAACACTGCTATCCTCCCGGCACTAAAAAGAAAGAGTAAAGCTATACGCACTCCGGAGTGCGCTTCGCGCGGAAATGGCTATACGCACTCCTCCGAGAGATCATGCCGCTCGGGCCACCCTTTTCGAACGGCGCGCGAATCACTGGGGCGCTCGTTAACACAGCCCCCCGCCTGCGTTCACGCCGCTTCGCGGCGACAGTATCGGCTGCTAATTACAAAGCGTAACCAGTACACGCCGCTTCGCGGCGTCCAGCCGGCAATCCAAGCCCCGCTGTCCCCGATCGCACCTCCGGAAAGGGAGTCCGATACCATTTAGTTCTGCAAAGTTTCTCGACAACATTCCATTTTTTTTTATTTTTTTTTTATTGTTCATTGCAAAAAAGGAAATGTCGTAAATATCGCCAAATGTCTCGACAAAACAAAATGTTCGAGGAAAAAAAAAAAAAAAAAAAAAGTAGGCCCACCACGGATCGAACCCGCGTCTACGTGCGTATGAGGCGGACACCCTAACCCCTATGCCATGGCACCGCTTAGGAAACTCGTTGTGTCCACTCTTTTTATACGAGAAAAGCGGAGTGCGTATAGCCATTTCCGTCCGAAGCGCACTCCGGAGTGCGTATAGCTTTACTCAAAAAGAAAAATATTTCTACTGCTCAAATAAGCTACGTTCAATGAAACAACTTCGATGAAATGGCGTTCAATGAAACAGCGTTCGATAAAACTGTGTTCAATGAAACAGCTTCGATGAAACAATGTTCAATGAAACGGCGTTTGATGAACTGTCCGGACCCAGGGGCAATGTCAATGAGCATCATATTTTCTACAATGTCAAGCTCATTGCAGACGATGTCATAACATGGTGTTCTTTCATTGGCTAAATAAATTTCTTAATACTTAAAAATGTCTTTATGTAAAGTGGACTAATGCCTTTGTTTGAAATATGGGCTTGTTTTAGGATGCAAAAGTATTTTTCGGGAGTTTAAGCAAAATTAGAAATATCATATTACCATTTTCTTGGTCCTAGCTGGTGCATGCCTGACCGATTCAGCAGCAGCCCATTTGGCGTCGGCTTCCTGCACGATGATGGCTGGCTCATTGTTTTCTGCCTTCTGTTTAAAGCAGGTGCGCACAGCTCCTGTTTCAAAAGTATATAATTACAACACAACGTCAGCTACCACAGTGAAATATCGACAATTTCATGCCCTACGTCAGGGTATTGATGTCGCTGGCCTGTAATAAGGCGGAGCCTCCGGGGCAATAACGGGGGCGCGCGTTAACCCATCCGCCGCGCTGCGCTTTACGCCGCTTCGCGGCGACAGTCTGAGGCGGCTCATTACAAAAAATGTGAACCCACATGTCTGTTTGTATTGGCCCACACGTAAACGCCGCTTCGCGGCGCCCAACTATTCGCTAAAGTATCACTTGGTGAACCGCCCCCTCAGGAGGCTCCGCCTTATTACAGGCCAGCGACATCAACACCCTACTTCAGCATAACTAGAGCACTATATAGCTCCTTCGGAGCAGAGTAGCGCAATCTAGAACGCCGCCTCTCGGCGACTAGTGGCAAACGCCCAGAGGTTCCAACTGCGGTCAGAAATGCATGGAGAACGTGAGAAAATCGTTGTTTCTTCAGTATTGTGGGGATGTACGGAATGGCAATCGTTTTTGACATAATAATGGAACATTTTAGAATAATTTTCGCTAAGTTTTGTGCCCCGCAAGGACGTGACTTTTTTTTTAAAAATTGCCTGAGCGGCATCATGCAGCAGACGACACGGCGACGTCACACCATTCACGTGACCCGCTCCGGCCAACCCGAAAAGCCCATCTCCGCTGCGAGCAAAAATCGTCTGCTTCAAACGCTATTGACTTGGAAATAGCCTTCTCAAAATTTGCACACGCATCCGATATTATTAAAACTTTGATAAAATGTTTAGTGCTTTACTAAATTCACGACAGACTAGTTTTGAAAAGTGTGACCTTGGCGTTCATTTTTTAATCAGCCGTGTTGAGTCGATCTCCATGTATTCTCCCATAGGGCTGGCCGCCTCCTGGAACCCTGAGTACCACGTGACTCGCGCCGAGCCGCTCTGTCGGCCATGTTGTCGGCAAAACACGGAGTTCAAAGGAATGCGCTACTCTGCTCCGTAGGAGCTATATAGTGCTCTAAGCATAACTTGGCAGACATCGGTAACTATGAAATCAGCCAGGGTGTCTAGCAAATTCCTCCTTCTAAGTTCCCCAGCTTTTTCAGGTTTTAAATTCCCTCTCCATTACAGAAGTTTGGAGATGTGGTACGAACTGCTACTAAACACCTCAGTGTCCACCGACTCCTCACTGCTCGTACCGCAACTTTCAAGTTCCTTGCGAACACTTTCGGCTACTCTATGTCTTTTTTGGCGATCGGATAGCTCTGATAGCGAACGCTTCGCCCGCTCCATTGTTCAGCACAAGTAGTAACAACAACGAAAATGAAACATACCTTTGTTTACGTTTCCTCCACGCCGAGAGATCGGCAGAGCGGTCCGATGAAACAGGCCTTGACGGTCCGTTGACATACGGTGATACGGTCATCCGAATGCAGCTCCGGAGTTCCCGGTTGGGCCGATAGGGGCGCCGCGTCGCTGGCTTCTCTCTTGTACGTCCATCCAAAGAGCAGATTCGTAGGTCTACCCAGCCGACTCCGACCAAACTGTTATGCTCATATTCGCCGCTATGATTTTCAGCGCAGGCGACGTGTATATGATCTTCGCTACCGAAAGCGAAGCACTCTGGGCTCTTCCGACCAATCAGGAAGAGGGAAGGGAAACGACCGTTTTTGTCTTTTTTGTTTTGTTTGCGCTCGCTCGTCACTCCAAGCTTTCAAACCGTTCCGCGCGTGCTAAAATCGAAAGTGCGGTGCGACGCTGCTGCGCGCTTATAATAATTAGAGATGTACGTCTCTAATTTGACAGAGATTCTGTCGAGTGTTTTGCGTGCCTCATGACGGCGTATTACGGAGTCTACAGCGCGGCGAAGTAACCTCGGAGTGCTCATTCCGCTTTCCAACAGACGACAGGTGAACTTCTATATCAATTTTTTTTTTTTGTCAGCGTTCGAAACTCGACTTTTCCATCAGAGCATCGAAATGGATTGCGTATGCAAATCGCCAGGACTTTGGAAGCCTGCCCGGCTTGCCGACGAGCAAGCTGCGCCAGCGTCGTTTGTGCAGCGAGCACTTCGGTGCTACCGTGTTTGAAAGTTGTGGGAAGATACGTTTGTGGAAAAACGCGTGCCCCACCGTTCTTGTTACGAATCCGTTGCTGCAAGGACTTGCTCCTCTGGGTGAGTTGCTGTCAGAGCAATCTTCAGTTAATTTGACAGCTTCGTGTTTATATGTTAGGATAGAGTACCGATAAAGCACCTACAGTCAGAGATGTAGACACTCCAAAACAGTAGTTCTTTCTTTCTTAATTGCATTGCCTATTAGCGAGTTTGTTTATGGTTTATTCATCGTTTATTCTTATGCAGCTCACCTGCAAGCCTTTTCCTTTATTTCGGTGTTGATTTGTTTGTTTGGGTATTCAGAAGTTTAGTTTGTGGGAGTTGTTTATAGAGCATTTAGATAATTCGATGATAAGTGCTATTCTCTTAGTTTGTACATTAAAGTAATTAATTTCGTTTTACAACTTTACTGTGTTCACTGCCTACTACAGTTCTTGGTTCCCCTTTGAGGGCGGTGGACTGCCAACGGAGTTTGTAGATGCGTGTTTGAAGTACCGCAACTCATTTGAATGGGGTTCAATAAAAAAATACATTTCAATGAACGTGCTGTTTCTGTTTGATTGCACTGGTAATATCACGTGAAGCGCAGTTGTTGTGAAGTATATCGCGCGCGGCTCGTCTGCTAGACCGGTGCCGTGCTGGCCGCTCACAGCGGTCGGCGCGGCACCAGCCTCGCAAACAAACCAGAAAAATAAAAACAAAAATAAGAACCCCAGGGGGGGGGGGGGGGGGGGGGGGAGGGAGGGAGGGAGGGGGAGGAGGAGGACGGAGGGCGCACGCCAACGGCAGTGGTGGCGCCATCTGGCAGCCTTTGGAGACCGATTTTAATCTCCGACCAGACGTATGTTCGCCTTTCTGCCACTAGCGCCTCGTGGCGCTAGTTTTTCCTTACCATGGTGGAGGCTACAGCTGCACTCGGCTGATACGGTCACGTGGTCAACCTGGCTTCGACCTTGCTTGGCTTGAGCTACTTGCACTCTTGGCGTCTTGGCTTGTCAACAGTGTGCGTAAACGAGTAAACGACTAAACATGAAGTTTCAAGTAGGAATAAACCACTGTCATAGAGATCAGTGGAATAAACTGTGGAAATCTGTCTGACAGTACTAAAATAAGTTTTTTTTTAAGAGTTATAAAACATTACATCGATTGGAGAAATTGGAAATTGGTATAAGCCGTACAGCCATAACCGTGATGCCGTACTAGTGTGCAATCATGGCGGACGATGGCGATCTTGCAACGTCTTGCAGTCCTTGCAGTGATCAGTGGATGACCTCGACCGTAATATCGGTAACGATAGTGAACTGTTAACATCGAAACGGTAGTACCGTGGCTATGCGACTGTGCTGTGCCATTGTGATGTGTCCAGATAACAAATGTAGGCAAAGAGTGGTCCACGCAGAGCGAGCTTCGAAGCCTCAAGCTCAAATATGTTCTCGTGTCGACGGCTCTTTGGCGAGAAGTGAACGGGGGCTAACAATGTGTGTGCGATTATACTCGTTTCATTATAATTAGGGTCCATATTAGATGAGCGAATGACGTTTTAGCGAACAGCGGCATTTGAGCGAATCGACGTTTTAGCGAATAACGGGGGCGCGCGTTAACCCATCCGCCGCGCGGCGAGTCTGCGGCGGCTCATTACAAAAATGTGAACCCACTTGGCCCACCCGAGAACGCCGCTTCGCAGCGTCCGAATTTTCGCTAAAGTGTCATTCGGTGAAACGTGGACATTCGCTAACACGTCACTTGATAAAGTGAGTGCCTCCCCCCTTGGGGCCCTTCATTTTGAGTGGTCGGCGGAGTGCGTCCTTGTATCCGTGGCCCTTGATGCTAGATCTCCTTCCTACCTGCCCCTCCCCCCCCCCCCCCCCCCCCCTCTCACTCACTTTTCTTTAATCTCACCCCATTCCCGTCCCATCTCTCCTATGTTGCCTTTTCTAACCTTTCACTCCTCATTTCCTCGCATGATTTAATGTTTGTGGCCCCCCCTTCCCCACCTTCATAGGATTATATGTTCGTTGCCTTTGACCTTTGATCTCGACTTCGGACCCTTGACTGCTCCTCCTCGCCATCTCCCCTTCTATCTCCTCGGTCTCCTTATTCCTCCCTCCCCTCTTCCTCTACTCTCTTGTCCACCTTCCTCTTCCTGCTACCCATCCTACTCATCTTTCCTCCCCTCTTCCCCCTTCTCTCTCGTTTGAGTGATTCTATGTTCATGGCCTTTGACCTTTTCTTTTTGGTGGCAGCTGCATATGGCTCTTCATTTTGAGTGGTCGGGGAGGTGTGATCTTGTGTCCATGCAACAGGGGTGGAACGGCTGCGCCATTTGCGCCATTTTGCGCCAGACGCATTTGTCTGCGCCATCCTGCGCCATGTTTCGGAAACTGCGCCACAGCCAATACCTCGCGCCATTATGCACCAAATTGGAAAACGTGCGCCAAAAAAATTGTATTTTGTCTTGGTTTCGGTTTCTATCGACTCGATTGGCAACAATGATCGCGTTTAGCTTGGTCGGCCTTGCAATCCTTTTTTTCTCTTTATTCTCCCTGTGTATCCCGAGTAGGAAGTGTGCGAAAAAAATTCGGGGTTCGGATTCCAAGCGCTACACCATCTGCCTCTGGATTGTTATTCTTCAACCATAAGCGGTTAAACAAGTCGGTCGAGGTGAGGTCGAGTCGTTAAGCGTCAGATTGCCTGAGGCTCCGCAGCCCGGGATCCGGACGCCAGTCAGTTGAAAACAAATGAGCAAAAGATTCCTTCTAGCACTTCATCGTTAGAAGTTGGAACCGCATTCCTGCAAGATAAATCGTGATTTGATAGATCTGAAACGCAGTCCGATCCGAAACCTTGCCGGCCAGCAGCTCTCACGCGAGCGGTCGATCTGCTCGGCATTACCTTGCTCCTGCTTATCGCTTCGAATACGATAACTCCGTTAATCGTAGTCTGCTGCTTCGATATTGAGTTGCACAATAGGATAAACTCGAATTTTGTTGCGATATTGAGTTGCGCAATATGAGAAACTCGAAATTTGTTTCCCTGTTCTTCCGCGCAACTGCACGTCCGTTGCTTACGCACGTCACGTGGTTCGCACATAAAATCACTCTGTCGAGGACGTGTGGACTGTGCGATAAGCGGTGCTGGTTTGCATTTTGAGCAGCTGAAAGCCACTCGGAAAATATCAAGGCTCACAAAGTTCCAATTTTTCGCATCTGTTACACTGTTATCCCATCTGCCTAGGTCCCTAACCACTCATGTTTATCTGGGCTGCTAAGCACAACTGAAATTGCTCCCGTGCTTGTCTAAGACATAAGCTGGAGTGCAATGAAAACTGATTTGAGCTGCTCCTAGCCTGCTCCAGAGTGTAGTTTTAGCTGCTCCCAACCTGCTCCAAAACAGCTGTTTTAGCTGCTCCCGTGGCTGCTCCCAAGCACATTTCATGAGTTCCACCCCTGATGCAACCGAGGCCTATGACCTGCGATGTTTTACGTCTTACCTGGCCCCACCCCGTCCCATCTCCTCATTCCCCTCCACTCCTTCTCCCCCATTGGTCTCATATTCCCTCTGTGTGCTCTTCCTCCCCTCTTTCCTCTCTCCTCCCTCTGATCTTGCTCCTCCCTGCCCCACTTCTCTTCATCTTTCTCTTCATGCTCCCTCAGCCTCTCATCCTCATTCCCCTTTTCCTTTTGTCTCCTCTCTTCCTTGTGTGAGCATGTGTTTTTAGACTTCGAACTTCATACTTGACCTCTTTCTTCCTGCCTCTATTCTCCTTCCCATCTCATCGCTCACCTTCCCCCTCAACCGTCTCCCTTTTCCCCTCCTCTGTCTATGAGACAATGGCTACCGCCAGTCGTCTCACTTGCAGTGTGCTGCAATGAGCCGCCACTTTTTGAGTTTTCCGAATAGAGTGCTGAGCTGTAAATTGGACTGAAATATGAGCTTCTGCATGTAACTATTTCAAATTTTCAACCAGGGTGTATCTTATACTGCACGCTCCAAGATTTCTCTAAATCTCTATGGCAAGCACTGGCGCAGACAACCTAGACAGGGCGAGAGTAAGAACCACCCAGTCGCTCGATTTGACCCGAGTCCGTCGTGAAATTAGTCCTCGCTTCTATTTTAAATAGTAGAAATCATTTTGCAGCAAGCTCGGGTCGGATAGAGCAGTCGGTCGACCCCAAGAGCTCTCTGCGACCTGGCCGTAGGGTAATCATGTTCGTATTTTTCACAGAAACAGAGCTACGCTTCGAAAATAACGCAATAGAGCACACAACTAAAATACACTTTTGGTGATAATTTTAGCTAGCTACATGTTCCAAATTAATTTACAGGCTACGACTCTCATGCCATCCTATACATGTTCGGGAGGTCTTTGGGTCGTCGCGTCACCAGCGCGAGTTTTCCACCTTTGATAACACAATAACACCCCATGACTTCACCCTCTTGTTATCTTTAGCATGCGTTCCAAAAGCTGGACATTCGAATGACCTTAACCTAAAAGCTATGATGAGGGTGCATGCTAGCTCGTGAATATTGGAAGCAAGGAAATGCCATACACACAAATGAATTCAATTTTATCATAAACCTTTTGGACAGATATTTTTTTAATTTTCTGCAATCTTTCCAGGGTACATTTTGAACATTTGTTTCAAACACGCCCGTCACAAGCATTAGAGCGGTCTTTCTGTTTGTAAAAAAATAAAAATGTTTGAACAAGAGAATCAACATTGAACTATTATAAGTTTGGTATCTTCGTGTATCCTTGACCAGCCTCCGTGTGATGTGGTGATGCGTCACATTTCGTCACATTAGGCCAACATCGCTGCATAACATTGCCCGTATGTCAGGATGGAAATGTTACCAAGAGGTTATTTCTAAACGTTGCTCCAATGTTGCTTCTCTAACATTCCTGGAACGTTTGCCTATGTGATGTAACGTTACATGACGTTCAGTGACATTCAAACAATGTTACAGGAGAACGTTTCTGTTACGTTAGTTTTCAAACATTGCTATAACATACCCAAATGTGCCCCAACGTTACATTACATTTGTGACATTCCAGTTACGTTATGGCAACATATGGTGCTACTAGGGTTGCTGTTTGAGGCGAGGACGGGTGTTCTGCGAACCAGAACATACAGAGTGAAGTACCAGGAAATTGATACAGTGTGCACTGTTTGTGGAGAGGAGGACGAGACGGCTGAGCACTTGATACTCTACTGTAAAGGGCTTCACCCTATGCCTACCGAAGACAACATAGATTTAATAAAGTCATTGGGTTTTAGAGACAGCGAAGGGAGAGTGGATTTCAAGACTGTAGAGATTACCAAGCAAACATTAAGTGAATGGTGGCAGAAATCGAGAGAAAACTAGGTATTTTCTTATTCACTGATGGCAAGGGGGTTTCATAGCCTCACTTTCTTTGCACTGCGGAGTGAATATAGATTTCACATTTAAATATTCTAAGCTTAAATGGTAAAACAAAATGGCTAGGTGGCGTAAGCTACCGCCCGATCCAAAGGGCTCAGCCGTATTCATCCATCCATCATCCATCCATCCATCCACGGTGGCCGCGGAATAATGCAGCCTTTCGGATGCCCGTCGAATGAACACTATCTGATTCTTCGCACCGCGTGTCCAGCCCACGTCATGTCCTCACCTAAAGAGTGTATCTTACACCGTGACCACGACCGACTGAGACAAGACCGGTTTTTAATCCTCTTGTGACGGCTTACAACCAGCTCCGCAGCAGCGCATCCGGTCGTGAGCCGTCGCAGGAGAGGCGTAAAAACCGGTCTTGTCTAATACCCCATTTACACGGTCGTGAAGGTTCCTTTTGCTAAAGGACCCTTATAATGAGCGGTGAATCACTTCTCGATCTTCCGCGCGTGACAAGTGCTCGCGACCCAAGAGAGTGGGCTGATTCAGCGATTGCAAAGGGATCTATGTTAAAGGTATCTTTAGGCTGGCCGTGCGAATGGGGTATTAGTCGGTCGTACTCGGCTGCAAGTGTGTGAACGGGCCTCGAGACGAGACCAGTTTGGTGACTGCCTGCGATGCAGCAATGCAGCCGGTCGTAGGCTGCCCCACAAGGGGCTTAAAAAACAGGATTTTCGCATCGCGACTTCTGCAGCTCTTTAAATTTCACTTCATGGTACGCAGGGTGACCATGTCACACTGCTCAAACATCTTTGCAAAAGACACGGCCAAGCGTGTTTGATTCATACACATGCGTGTATGCTTCGGACATGTCTACGACACTATCTGTATAATCAATGTGACAGGTCTGTCGTACAAGGAAGAAATACGGCACAGAGAGTGTGTGCACACTGTCTCTTGTATGATGTATACATGACTCGCACATGGTGTCATTCAAAGAGCACTTCGATAACGACCAGAGAATAGGGGAAGAAGGAGCTCCCCTCTTATCAGGATTCTCCTTTGGGACTCCCGTATTTGTGCAGACGTCGCTATTTTCCTCCCAGAAGATTATACATGCCTTGCAAGTGACGTCACGCTAGCGAAGGGCCGTCGAGTCAACCACCAGCATGGTGGATACCGGTGTTCGACATCATCATGTGACGTAGGTGCAAGGCATGTATAGAAGATTAACCCGTCACTCAAAATTCTTACAAAGTAGCTTCCCTCTCCTCCTCTTACATGGTGGTCAAAAGTATGTGATGTGACGTCAGTGCAAGCCATCTATTGGCAGTGCAGTGACCTCTGGAGCGGCAAGGCCGGTAGTGCTGATGTTTTCGACGTCAGATAAAGAGGCCAACCCGGAGCACGGTTCGGCGACGAGTGCTGCGTCAGCGTTGTTCGGCTCAGACTCGGGTCCTCACTGATTAGACACGAGTTCCGGCCGAACGCTGACGTCACAGTCGCATCCGGTCCGTGTCTCGCGCTGGCCTCCAGTAGTTGACGTGGGAGAGTCAGCAGTATGGCCTTGTTGTGCAGGGTGTTTTAGAGCGCAGCTCTTAGGGGCCCGTTCCCGGCTTGAGCGGCGTCGCCGTCGGCGTCGGCGTAACCAAGGTCATCCCAAGGTCACGTGGCCCCAAGGTCATCCCAAGGTCACGTGACCCCCAAGGTCACCCTAAGGTCACGTGACACCCAAAGTCACGTGACCCCCCCGAGGTCACGTGACCCCCCCCCCGAAGTCACGTGACACCCCCAGGTCACGTGACTTCGGGGGGCATCCGCATCGTCATCATCACAGATGACGTCATCAGTGACGTCACTGATGACGTCACCGACATCCGCATCGTCATCATCGCTGATGACGTCATCGGAGACCGCATCGTCATCGTCACTGATGACGTCATCAGTGACGTCACTGATGACATCATCGGCATGGTCACGTGACTCCCCAAGGTCACGTGACCCCCCCCCCCAGGTCACTTCACCTCCCAGTACCCTTCCCTCCTCCTCCTCAAGAGCTGCGCTCTAATTCGGTGTTACAGGAAGTTCTAAACGGCTTTCACTTTTTTTTTTAGGCTATACAGATTTGTTTTTAAAATAATAGCCATAGAAGCTACACTGATGCGGTTTGTACAGATGAGTTTAGGGTGACCACCCGTCCCGTACTCGCGGCACTTTACCGCATTGAGGGCTCGTGTCCCGCGTCCCGCGAGAAATTCCCAAATCTTCTGAATGTCCCGCATTTCACAGTGTCATATAATTCACTCTGAAACTCGTGCTGCCGAAGAACGGCGCGGAGGTCGCTGGGTGATCGTGCGAATCGCAATGGTACGCCATTTTCTCTCCAAGCATTGCGGGAAGCGACCGTCGTTTTTGTAGGAGACCCGACGCGCATGCGCCGTTCTGCATCTCCCCTTGGTGGCAAAATATTTTAAAAAAGAAAATTGCTCGCTAAAAGTTTAAATATAAAATATTGTAATTATTTTCAAACCGCTGTGTAAAACGAAAGGAGGTGCTGCGTTTTTTTTTTTTTAAATATTGAACACAATTACACAAGGCAAAAAAGCCTGCAACTCACAACAGTCGAAAAGTAACAATGTTTAAAATTTGCATATGAACATGTTGATAAAAGTCAGCGTTTACAGGAAACAATAACCTGAAAAAGATTTACTGTCTTATTTCCATCTGCGTTGAGTTCTGCTACAGTCGATTTTTATGTTTTCGACTTTCAGCACATTTAATAACATATTTGGCATAGAATACATATCACTAGGAGTGCGAGGTACTTCAGCTTAATTGCTCCAATAGAATTAGTAGGTGTATGAACACCACATGATATTAAATGTGTTAACATAGGCTCGGTTCGTGGTGTGCGTGTTAATAAATTTCCTCTACCTTACCTCCCCCCCAGCCCCGCTTGTCCCGCATTTCGCTAGCATGAAGGTGGTCACCCTAGGTGAGTTATACGGCCACGAAAAGTCAAATAACTAGCTAAAATTTGTTAACTTTTAAGTAGGTGAAATTGAACTTTATGGTTAAAATTAGAAATTTGCTGAGCGTTGTCGATAACCACTCACTACGTCGGTGATTCGAAGACTTTGAGCTCGTGGGAAGCACGGGAGTTATACTCCTGCTGCGCGAGTGGTAACTTCAGCGCTCTACCGTGCTTACCACGTGCTCCAAGTCCCCCTACAAGTGAACAATTTAGTGGTTCTCGATAACGCTCAACAAGTTTATCTTTGGAACCATACGTATATTTTCACAAAATAAATTTATTTAACATATCTTAGTTAAATAGCCTACTTATCATGACAGTTAGAGCTCTACATTATGTTCCCCTGACCAGTGGCGTAGCCAGGGAAATAGACGTAATACGGGGTGTGGGAATTCGCGTACCGCCGCCGATTCGCCGTTTCCCACGTGGTCCGTCAACAACCCGAGTCCAGCCTGGTTCTTTCACGGGAGCGGGATTCCGCTCCCAGTTTATTGGTACAATAAAACACAACACTACAAAACACTCAATCTAAACTACAAATACAAGCTACATTACACAATTATTTACAAATGCACGTTAAGCCTAAAGCTAAACACAACGAAGGCCCTTAGGCCTCGCGTCCCGCGATATCCTAGAACCGGTCGCCACCCACTTGCCTGCCAGTGCCTGCGTCTCGGTCGCGTCCGGAGTTCTTAGAGGCCTCTCGCCCCCTGCCCCACCGAGTATATCTATCGATGGGCGAGGAGGTTTCTCCTCGTCTGCCACGGGGTAAAGTCCCTCGATGGATGGATGGATGGATGAATACGGCTGAGCCCTTTGGATCGGGCGGTAGCTTACGCCACCTAGCCATTTTGTTTTACCCTTTAAGCTTAGAATATTTAAATGTGAAATCTATATTCACTCCGCAGTGCAAAGAAAGTGAGGCTATGAAACCCCCTTGCCATCAGTGGATAAGAAAATACCTAGTTTTCTCTCGATTTCTGCCACCATTCACTTAATCTTTGCTTGGTAATCTCTACAGTCTTGAAATCCACTCTCCCTTCGCTGTCTCTAAAACCCAATGACTTTATTAAATCTATGTTGTCTTCGGTAGGCATAGGGTGAAGCCCTTTACAGTAGAGTATCAAGTGCTCAGCCGTCTCGTCCTCCTCTCCACAAGCAGTGCACACTGTATCAATTTCCTGGTACTTCACTCTGTATGTTCTTTTTTTTCACTTGTTTTTTCACTGCAGCGCCCTCCAGTGGCTAGGAGAGAAAGCGGCGCGTCGGGAGCCGAATTCGAGATCCCGATCGGCCCCGCGGCAACACGACCATGTGATTGTGTCGCGGCCAAGATTGGCCGAATGGTTTGATGGGCGCCCTCGTGAATTCACGGTGCGCCATAAGGGGGCTGCCTCCCTCCCTCCTCGAAAAAATTCTGCCCGTGACCATATTACTCATTGGCTCAAGCGGCATTAGTACAGCTTTCACGGCTTTTATTAAAACAAACCCATGAAGCCTAAAAATAAAATAAATAAATAAATAAATAACGCCCCGTAGGAGGCGTTGCCCTAGCAAACATCAAAACTACGCAGAAGTATCTATAAACCTCGAATATTTCCATTAAACTCGAAAGCCCAGTCAAATTGAGCACACTATTATTTGAGTCGACATCAATACCCCTGTTTTACGGGCACGTAAAGAGCTTCAGAATGAACCCATTTGAAGAATCGGCGAAACAGTTCTCGGTCACTGCTCTGCTGCACACGTGTCCATCGCAGTGCGCTAATTTGTTAAATCTTTAAAAAAAGTAATGTTTAGTTTTTTATGGTTTCCTGCATAATGAATGTCAAAAGGCACAGCAGGTATCTGCGTAAATCAATCAACAAATCATTACCCGTCATAGGTGTCTCTGCTCCTATAATTGTACATGGAGCAGCGTGCTGCCTGCAATGAGTAAGTTAAACAAGTGAGGTCATATATTCAATTTTATTTGTTCTAATTAAAGAAATGTCAGCTGTAAGAGTAAAGCACTCCAAAGAGCAAGAAGTACAGCCTCGGTGTCACCTGCCTCAGACATACAGATGACCCTATAGTCGGTGGCAGGTTAGGAGTTCGGGGGAAGCTCTGCCCACCTCCCTTCTAGCGTTCGCTCTGCTAAAGTGGAAAGGGGTGGGAGGAGTTCCCCTGTCATTTACTATGAAGTCCCCAGAGAGCATTCTTAATATAGAGGTAGGTATAAGCAATGTCGCAAAAAAAGGCTAATAATTTTTTTTAGTTCCATCAAGTGCAATAATGCCTTGAAATTCCTAAAGTAATCAATGATATTCTCACTTCAAGCAATAATACTTGTTCACATATAGGTTGTTTGCACATGACGTCAATCCGCCATTTTGTTGTTAGTTTATTTTCTCAAACAAATTTACTACGTTGAAGGATTACATCGTAACCGGTTGAAATAGCGTCAGCGGCGCTCTACGCATTTCAGAAGGCATGTAAATCCTTGAAATGCTCGAGTTTGGCACACGCCATACAGTTCGCAACAACAAAATGGTGGACGAAATTACGTCAGTGATAACACCCTATTGTGGACAAGTGAATTAGGAAATTATAAGAAAATAATCCCCTCAATTGTTTGAGCTTACAATTTGGAAACGCCTTCTTTTAACTACAGCCACTGTGACTCGACAATCGAGGAAACAAGGACTAAAAATAAAGCAACAATGTCACGCTACAATTTCCTTACCAAGATGTCTCCCCTGACAATTGTTACGGCACTTTTAGCAGGATAAAACATCTGGAAAAGCAAGTAAGCACTTAGAAAGATACCTTGGTGACTTTCTTGCATATGCGCAGAAAATTCTATATCATTTTTACGAATAAAAAAACGAATGAATTCACTTGGGCTTCGAGAGGATTGTGCTTGCCGATGTTGATCCAGGTCCCGTTCTTCACCACGTAACCAGTCACCAATTTCCCTAGAAATGACGTCATCGTAAGATTTACTATAATAATGACTACTAGATATGCACCTCTCTTTGCCCTTCAAGTCCAGAAGGTGAGTACGTTGGTGCAATTGCGCTTTACCGAAAGGAGGAACATACTGACGGACGGGCGACTTGTTTGGCGTGTCATCTCGTCCGTCCCTATGTTTACTCTGTCAGCGTGTCCTTGACCCTTTTACAGCGAAGCTGTTTATGGCTAGGGTTCCGTGGATTTTTCGTGTACGTCAACGGAAATCGCAGCGCCCTCTCTCTGTCGTTGTTCCAAGCGCTTGCCTGCCTAGTTCCTTCCGTTCTCCCGGAGTGGCGGTCCCGTTGCGCGGTCTAGGCGGTCTATGGATAGGGTTTCGTGTATTTTTCGTGTGCGTCAACAAAAACTCGCACCGCCTTCTCTTTGTCGTCGCTCCAAGCGCTTGCGTGCATGGTTTCCTTTTCTTCCACTCTCCCGGTGTGGTGGTCCCGTCACGCGTGTCTAGTTTCCTCTGGCTCCTCGGGGAGGCGATAGTCGTCAACGCAAATTTATATGAAGAACCAGAAAGACAAGTTTCCGTTCTCTATTTTCAATTTCACTTCCCTCGTCGTAATGGGGAGGCCGCGTATAGTCCGGACTCTCGAAGAGCAACGCGCCTACGAAGAGCAAGGGCGAGAACGGCAACGACAATGTCAGCGGCGGCAGCGGGCGGCAAACACTAACGCCTGTGTCGTGTGTTAAACAGCTTCGCTGGTCATCTACCTTCACAAAGTGGAATGCCTTGTAATTTTTTTATACTTATCTTTTCCTGAATGCATCATATTCTTTTTTTAATTTATCGTTTCTGCTCGCTGGAGCCAATTACCAGGTTGTTACAAAATTAAAACATAAATTTGATTTCTTTTTTTCTTTAGGGGCAGCAGGTTTTCTTTCGTGTTGAAGTTGTATTAATCTGCGACTGTCAGTCATGGTGTTTGTCTTGACTATGGAAAGTAGGGTACAGTGCAGTGGCTATGCCATGATCATTGGCATTCAGCTTTGCCCCTGGCTTAGATAGGAGCTGCGAACATGAGGTTACATCTTTAAGGGCTGTCTTCATTGTCCGACTTATCATATGTTTAGGTTAAGTTTACTAATGAACCGTGGTGTAATATAAGGTGTTTTTTTAAAGCTTAATTAACAGATTTGTTTTAGGAAAGCCGTGGAAACTACACTTACGCGATTTGTGCAGGAGAGGTTACGGCCAGGGGGACATAATATACGGGGCTAATCATAACGATCAGTCGGCTAAAGAGGTAAATTTGTTGAATTAACTTTTTAATTAGTGAATATAGGCATGTGGTTCCAATTAAAAACTTACAGAGCGTCATCGAAAACCACTAAATCAATACTTCTAGGAAATACTTTGAGCGCGTGGAAAGCGTGGTAGGGTGCTGAAGGTACAGTGCTAATCACACTTGTTTATAACGCGCGAGCGTGCGGCTTTCTCCGGGGAGCGCTAGACTGGTGGCATTCACGGAAGCAAAGCCAATCACGTGGCGCACCATGGAATGGCCCGCTCGAGGGGTGTCCTGCCCACTCTATCAGCTGGCGGCGAACGCGGAAGGCTGCTCGCACGCTTTTTACAAACATCATTGCTCGAACAATAAACACACCAAAGCATGAAAACGTATCAACGATGTCGTCATCAAAAAACAAAAATATATCATAAAGCACTTTACTTTTATCGCTTATCAAGCTGATAGAGTGGGCAGGACACCCCTCGAGCGGGCCGTTCCATGTTGCGCCAAGTGACTAGCTTAGTTTCCGCGAATGGCACCAGTCTAGCGCTCCTCGGAGAAAGCCGCACGCTCGCGCCATTTTGAGAGCGAGAGAGAAAAGGGGAAAGGGCTACCGGCGCTTTCCCCCTTTCTGATTGTGTAGAAAGAGTGGAAGTCCTGGATGAGAGGCATGGCCGGTGTTGGGCGTCTGCAGTGCTCCAACTTTGTTCGCGCTTTCTTCTACGTTTCAAACTCCCAAACTTAATTAGAGCCATGGTCTTGGATGGCGACAGTCCCCCGGTCATCGGGACACCATTGCTGGGTGATAGGGTGCACGAATAACGACAGAAAGCGTCGAATACTGTCCGAGGGCTTATATGTAGCTTGCATGGAATCCGGCAAGGCAAGTACGGCTGGAATGTTTTTAAGCTCCGTTGCTTTCCGCATGACTGGAAATGATGAACCATTTATACATTTTTGCTTGCAATGGGCCTATTTCAACGGAGCCGCTTTTAGTTGTAATCAACAAGCGATACATGAAACGGGAACCTCAATTAACTTTGTAAACGCCCGGAGCTGCTACATATCGTCTTGGTGTGCTGTTTTTATCTTCGTGCCCCTGTTCTTATATTTCCTTGTGAATGAACGACGAAGACGCTCTAGATGTACTTTTATCGAACCGCAGAAAGCCTCGAAGCAGCCACGAATTATTTTACTATTTGATGCAATATTTTGGGTAGTCACCTCCAATTTCTATAGCTGGCACGTTCGCTGCCGCTGCTCCCCCCGTCGCCACACTGGCTGATGCCATGACTCAAACAAAGAAGCGTGCACACTGGGCTTGAAAACGCAGATCCCGGCGGCGGAAATAAGCCTTCAACTAAGTGTTGTAGATGATAAAATCGATTCAGTCACCACTGCAAATTATCACTATTAAGATAAAATTAAGTTACGAAATTTTACAAGCTGAAACAGCAGTTATCATGAGAAAACTCGCACGCACATTGCGAGCTTACCCCATGTTCATCGGTGGTACAGCGTTCGGTGCGCGCTCCATTCACGAAACGTTCCGAGCGAAGTCGAGAGGATGGCGTTGAGGAAACGCCTTTTCGGTTTACGGACGCAATCCACTGCCCCCGGAGACAGGGGTCATGTGGAAAGCGATGAAGCCCAAAGACATTGCAGGCGCTCTCGCCTTGCTGGATTCCTTGCAAGCTATGTCCTCGGACAGTATTCTATGCTTTCTGTTTTTATTCCTGCACGCTATGACCCAGCAATGGTGTCCCGATGACCGGGGGACTGTTGCCATCGAAGCCTCTGGCTCTAATTAAGTTTGCGAGTTTAAAACAGGAAAGAAAGCGCGAACGAAGTTCGCGCACAGCAGACACCCAACAGCGGCGAAGCCTCTCATCCGGGACTTTCACTCTTTCTACACAATCAGAAAGGAGGAAAGCGCCGGTAGCCCTTTCCCCTTTTCTCTCTCGCCCTCTTTCAGTAAAACGGTCTATAGACAAGTGTGATTAGCACTGTACCACTCGTGGAGCAGGCACAAGGCTGGGGCTGCGATAACAGACGGAAAAATAGCGCGGGCGCCTTATCCCACCGGTAGTTTCGCTCCCGCTGCACAAGTGGTAACTTTAGCGCACTACTTCTCACGCGCTCAATGTACTTCCAAAGATTACTGATTTAGTGGGGAGGAGGTGGAGGGAGGAGGAGGAGGAGGGAAGAGGAGGAGAGATGCCAGCTACCCGTTGTGCAGGCAAGTGATATCACCACTCATAAATCACAGAGAGGCACGCATGAAAACGTGGTGTACTCGTTGTCCAAGTGGCCATCTACATGGGTAAGGGTTTGTGCCCATCAATCTCTGTGGCACGTCAGACGAAGTTGGTGAACTTTGTGCCGCCAAGGTCGACAACGGCTTGCTCATGGTAGCTCTGTATCTCTCGCTTATGGCAGCTCACCGAATATTTCGTGCAAGACAAAGAAGAACTTCATACCGGTCCTGCAGGAAAACATCCCATTGACCCCGAGGGACGTGCATTCGCTGTTCTGCTGTGCCATCTCGGGGAAGCACGCTCAAGACTAATGCTGAGGAAATCAAAAACCTCGGGCAGTCTTCGACAGAGCCGACAGCAAGTAGGATGACATCGAGAGAATAACGTGCTTTGTCAAAGTGTTGACTTTAACGGTGTCTTGTTCTCCCGTCTGGGTCCTGCTGTCCTGTTTCCTGGCACCGGCAGAACTTAGACAGAGTAAAGCTTCCAGATGTGAGAACTACATTTCCTATCTCCGGACAAGCGGTCAGCGAGAATATCAGAATATATACATCTTTCTCCGATTGTTTAGCACGGTATATCGCAAAATCGGAATACCTCAAGAGAGGATCAGGAAGAGGAAGGGAGGGGGAGGAGCAGGGGTCGAGGGGAGAAGCACGCGAGGAGGAGGAGGGGAGGAGGAAGGGGTACAAATGAGGAGGAAGGGCATACTCTCCCCTCAGTACCCTCCCCTCCTCCTCAAAAGCTGCGTTCTAATGTGGCGTTACAGGAAGTGGTAAACGTCTTTCATTTTTAAAACAAATCTGTTAGGCTTAAACAAAAAACAGAACACCCGGAATAGCCGCGACATATTTTGTTCACGCTTCTTGCTTCGTTCCTCGACGTTCTAAACGGCTAATGTAACAGTCTCATGAATCAGGGGTGATAATGACAATCTGTATCTTGCTACGCCCTTTGTTTCTGAAGTTGTCAAAGTGTCCAATGTGCTTTCATCACACTCACCGAGCGAGTGCGTGTGGGTCCGAAACGCAAACGGGTATAGGGTTATGTTATCCTTGAACTGGCAGGCAACCTCCATGTTTTCTGCAAACAAGAGAGTCACTAGTGAATCCAATTCACGAAATATGAAGCACCGAAGTCACATGGTTCCTCCACGGGAATGTAGCGCCATTGTCTTCCCTGCCTGCTAGCATCAGACATTCAGCTCAGTTATATTACCTCAAACATGCTCAAGAGAGCAAGAGAGCTCAATAGAGTATTTACAATATAATGCATAACAATAAAAACAAAAGCAAAAAAAAAAAAAAACTACAGATTTTGCAAAAATAAATAACACATTTCACGATTTTCTTTTCTTTTTTTTTCAGTTTTGTGGACAATGTGCGTGGGCAATGAGTTCCAGTCGGAAATGGCGGGAGAGAGTGGAGAGTCTTGAAATATGTTAGTTCTGGAGAAGTTCTGTATCTTAGTATCACAAGCTGATACTAACATACAGACGATCAAAACCTCGCAAGGCTGATCGGTCCCTCTTCATGCCATGGCAATCGCCATTTTGGTTCCTTAAAATCTTGGAAGCTTTGAAAGCGTCATCCTACCAGTCATGCCTAGATCGCTGTGGAACAACACTTAACTGACTGCTTTCCTCGCCAACGTAAGCGTCTGTGAAACTATGTATGCAATCAACTTATCAATCATGCTTATCTCCACATATATCTTACAGTAACATTGGTACGCTTGTTTCCCCTGTCTCTGTAATAGACTTCTCTATAAAATTACCCGTCGTCACCAGCGAATTCAGACCGGCCCATCAAGGATGGAGAGGCCCTGGAAGAAACTGCTCATTCCATGAACCAAAATGGCGACCATACAGGGAACTTGGCGCTACTTTCCCCATTATCTAGTGGCTTTATTAAGCGCTATAAACTAGTCACCGACGAGATAAGAACGGCGCCTCGTGAAACCCGAGCGTGCACGTGCAGGCTAAGCACGATGGACGTCAACTGGCGTGTGTGCCGCCCGCAAGAGACATCCTGCCGCGTTCTTGCCTCGACAGTGATCATAATCGATTAAATTCGATTCTACGCGAACGATGTCTTCTCTCACCCCAATGCCTGGCGGGAATCATGCCTCCTGCCCTTATTCTTAAAACTCCCGCTCTCCTCCTCACCCTAAAAAAAAAAAAAAAAAAAAAAAAAAAAAAACAGGAGAACGTGGTCAGTATGTGACTCACTAAATATGCGGGTTAATTTATTATTTAGCGACCTTGCTCAGCATTGTGGAAGTGTACCTATTACATCTGGGCCTGCGTCAAAGGGGCACTGAAGTCGATTCTGAGATTGTCCTTTTGCGGTGACAGCTCAGTCTAGACGCTCTAAGCATCCCAACAAGCCCGAAATCACAACCGGGCGCAGCTTATTTCCTCGTTAAAAGCGTGTTCAAAGATGACGACACGCCCTTTTTGGGAACAATTATCTTTCCAGTGAAGTGGTCGACGAAGGGCGCTTGTCGGCGAGTTGGAAGCGAAGGCTTCGCCCACGGTGAAAAAGAGGAGTCTTATCTGAATGTGTACCTATCAGACTCTGTTCGAAACGATATAATACACCCATTCGGAGTCTGCGCGTACTGTCGGGCTTTCATTCGTCCACCCAGTGTAGTTCGTGAGAAAAAAGAGTTCACATTTTTTTCTCTTTTTCCGAGATGAATAGGCGGTTCTGTAATATAGGACTTGGTAAATGCGAGAACTAACAGATTTCAAAGAATATAAGATCAAAAACGACCTTTTCCAGAATTGACTTCAGTGCCCCTTTAAATCCGTGTGTAGCAAGGTATACCCAAATGTTGTAGTGACGACCGAGTGACATTGTTGTACTATTTTGTTTCAGCGTTTTTGGAATTACAACAGAGATAGAAGAGCAAGTTAACTACACGATAAAGCACAAGAGAAATAAGGCCGGTTCTCACATGCAGCGAAGCGCTAATGTAGCGCTACTCACGTGCCGTCAGCTACTTATCGTCTGCCATGGGCAGCAGTTTTGACGGTGCGATACAAAGCTGGTGAACGCTCCCGTCGGCACGTGCTTAGCGCGAGGTCAGCGCTATGCTTGTAGCGCTCCGCTGCATGTGTGAACAGGCCTATAGTCGCACTGAAACATTTTCAAGAATATAAACGCAAACATTAAGGCCGGTTCTCACATGCAGCGAAGCGCTGATGTAGCGCTCCTCACGTGTCGTCAGCTACTTATCGTCTGCCATGAGCAACAGTTTTGACTCTGCGATACAAAGTTGGTGAACGCTCCCGTCAGCACGCGCTTAGCACGAGGTCAGCGCTATCTATGTTGCGCTCCGCTGCATGTGTGAACACGCCTTTAGGCCCAGCTGAATATCGATATTCACTAAATTAGTGATGAAGTACATCTATGTAATGAATAAAAATTAATAATAATAATAATAATAATAATAGCAATAAAAATTATTTAGACTTAGAAGAATGGATAGTTGGGCGAGTTGGTGGGGATTCATCGTAGGAAATAGCGCGAAAAACAGACGAGGACCAAGAAGAAACACACGGGACGAGCGCTGTTTTGACAACATCAATAAAACTATATGTGTTGGGATAGAAGACCTCAAACCGACTTTCCAACCATTTATTTTTTCTCTGTTAGCAACATTCGTTTTACAAGGTGTCCCTCATAAATATTTAGTGTTTTTTCATCGCAAAAGTAAATTACACAATGCCAAACGCTCATTCTCCTCCAAAATATGGCGGACCGAACAAGGTGGCAGAGTTTCAACATTAACCGTTATGTCATTTAAATAACTCATAAGGGATTTTTTGAAAATTCTCCCGTTCGGGTTTTCGTGTTCAGCGCCGTGTATTCGAGAGCTAATTCGAGAGCTCAGTCAACCAACATCCTCTAAAAAAAAAAAAAAAAAAACGTATAATTTTTGCGTAAGATAACGTGTATAGTTCTGAAACTGGGCACCTGGTTCAGCCAGCTAGCGCTACATTTGAGCGAAGAATGACCCTTCGGCACTACGTAATCTGTGTTTGCCAAAAAAAAAAAAAAGTCCGAGGACACCTAAGCACTTCTTATGAGTTGTGAGTGCAAAAGCATGCTGCCTGCGACGTATTGCTTCCGCCTCCCATTGTCGAAGGACCTCGTCCTCTTGCCGCCTGAGACGCTTTGAATCGCGACCCGCTTGCGCCTCCCGACGGCCGAGCGCGCGCTCTCGTGAAGTGGCCGCGCCGTGCTGAGCTCGGCCGTGCAACCTCCCCGGAGTCTGCCCGTGCGAGCTCCAGGCTCCGCGGCCAGCCGCTTTCTCTTACCGGCGGCCCGGCCGCAGCGCCGCTGTAGAGAGAGCTTCTCTGGTGGCGTTCCTTGGAACTACGCCGCTTGAGAGCCAATGGGAGCGTCGTTCCTCGAGACTATGACGCGGGCCAGCCATTGGGAGTCTATCCATCAGATTTCTGCTACAAACGACAGGCTTCGCTCCATTTGGACAGGGAAAGGTGCCGTTTGGCGCAGCTTTAAAAGCTGATGACGTCGGTTCGCTTCATGGGACAGTTAACGCTTTCGCAATAAAAGCTTGTCAGTGTTGTTTTTTTTTTTAGGGGGGGGGGGGGACACCTTTTTTGCTAATCTAGTAGGAATATGCAGTAAAGGCTACGTATGCACGTAGTTTTAAAGCTTTGGCAATGCGTGTTTTTTCTTTTTTTTGCCGTTCAAGTGTTTTGCTGTCGCACGTACCTGCACCAAAACCGAAAGTCTCGCGCCGTCATTTTCTTACCTCGCCCACACCATGTGCACTTTGCACCGAGATTTTTTGTTTTGTTTTGTTCTGTCGTACACTTTCCTGCCGGCTTCCCTTCATGATGAGCATTGCGTCCGTCGCAACGTCACCAGGTACTAGCGTTGTGCAGTGTCTCACGAGCGAAACGCTACAACGAACGCGTTTGCAGCTTCTGTGCGGCGCGGCTCTCGTTTTCAGCCTGCTTGCCGCTAGGGGCGGGCAGAGCCGTATGTACAGAGTGTTTGGTCATTCATTGGGAAGTATAGGTGTTAAATGAGGAGACGCCATTGGCTGAAAGCGTGCTGGGCGTGTTCCAGGGCGTCTTCAGAAGTTTGAATGCGGCCAACCAATAGCCGGAAATAATACCCTGGCGGTGGTCGCCAAAAACAAACTTAATAAGTGCGTCGGAGTAACTATCGGTTACTGAAAATGTGGTGCACGTGATGTTTCCAATCACGGTCGTCCAAAATCACGGTGGAAGAGTGCGACTAGCGGAATGATCGACATAATCCGTACGCCAGGCGTCCAGGAATCTGCCGTTCGAGCGGTCACACTCTGAGCAAAACAGAGTTTAGTGGCACATTCGTTTCTTACATCTTTCTGCATGACCAGGACCAAAACATCACGAGCACCCTATTTTCAACCATGAACGGTTACTACATTTAACTCTTACGCGCTTATTAAAACGATTGAAACTGTTTCTCGCTACCATTGCTAGGGGATTCTTTTCGGCTTCTGGTTGGCCAGGAGAGCATGTCAAGCCCTCTTTCCGCGTCTGGTGCACGCCCTGGCTCTGCCCGCGCCTCCCATTGACCGAACTCTCTGTATATATACACAGCTCTGGGGGCGGGTCGGAGATCATCTAAAAGCATGACGTCATGGGCAAGCCTTTTCTTCTAAATAGTATTAATAGCGCGAAAGAATAAAAAAAGTGACGAAAAATTTACGCATATTAGATCTATTTGATTTAAACCAGGTTTATCTGATTTAAATACGATTAATTTGATTTAAATCACTCTAGCTCGAATATAACAATTTTTATCCACTATATATGTATTTTTCAAAATGGCATTGATAAATTCGTCCGATCACCGATAACAATGCGGAAAAAAGATTACTGTAAATGTAAAGTGCAGTTTAATTAACAACTTTCTATTGCTATTCTTCCAGCCATACACAAAAAAAAAACTATTGTTTTAAGTAAATTAAAAAGACACTTCTTTATTTTTTTAGTGATGATTTCATTGCAATGGCATAATTTTTTTTATATTTTGCTTTTTCGTTTTCCTTGTGATTTTTTTTTTTTTTTTTTGCAACAGGACGGCGTTGCTTAGCTGGCGGATGGAATGGAAGGCAGAAACCGGGCTCAACGCTTAGATTTGCCTTAGAAGAGCACTTTTTACTGCGGAGCTGTTAGGGGCTAGTTTCTCCAGTATCGTGTCCGTCAGCAAACAAATGATGACACCAAACTCCGGACAGCTGCCGCCATTTATGAACGACGACGGCCACCAGACAACCGGCAAACCGGTTGACTGGTTGCCGCCGTCGCTTATAAATGGTGGCAACCTTTCCAGCCTTTCCACCCTTGGCTTGCCGACTTGCGGCCGGCCATTACTTCATTCCCACCATAGTACAGCTTCGCTGGTCTTCCTTCTTCCCCAGAGTGGAAAGCCTGAAACTTTTCTTTGTACGTGTTAACCCTCGTATAAATCTTTCTTGCTCAATGATTTAGATCATAATTTAATTCTTAGAAAAAAGTAAAAGTACAGGCAAGCTCGTGAATTGCAGACATAACAAAACCTGAGACACTGGAAGAAGGAAAAAAAAAAAAAAGACACAAAAGAGAGGACGAAACACACAACGTCTCGACGGTGTGTGTGCCGTCCTCTTTTTTGTGTCCTTCTTCTCCTTTTCTTCCGGTGTGTCAGGTTTCGTTATGTGTGCAATTTAAGTCTTATTGATTTTTATCCTCCAACCTGGCTAGCACACCGCAGAATGCTTCCGCGCTGCAGGACCCGGGGATATTTAGTTAAATCCCCACCCCTGCCAGTTTCGATCTCTATGAGCATCACATTAAAACGGCAACTTGGGCCAGTTGGTTCATGATCACGTAGATAAGTTGAAAACAAACAATTAAAACATGGGAACAAACTAGACAGACAAGAGCGTGAGACAAGAGCACTGTACGGACAAAAGCACTGTGTGGTCTTGTGCCATTTCCGCGTGGTGCACTCTGAAGTAGACCCCAGGCTGGCAGTGGTACTGCAGTGGCTAAATTTCTCATCTACAGCGAAGACACCAGATGCCCATTGTGATTGGCTAACGTCCCGCTTTCTAAACAAACACACAACACAAACATTACGGGTGAAAGCTTATTTTTTATGGAAGCGAAAGTTGAGAAATAAACTCATACTCATTGGTGTCGCCAGACAACAGCGAGAGCACGATGCCAGAGGTGTCCCTTGTCACTCCATCTGGAAAGATAAAACGGTGATGATCTAGTAATTTCAGACTAGCAATGCCAGAAATGCGGGAGAGGAGTGGCAACCATCAAAACGTAGGAAATTAGGATGATGACTAATTAATTTTTTTTTTTAAATTAGCAGTGATGGAAGCAGGATTCGACCTTTTGTAGCAGGTTGTGTAGCAGGCAAAACATTTGTTTGGGGCAGTCACTGATCATTTTCGAGAATATGCCAACATCTGTTAGCACGTCACTTGAAAATGAAATGTGATTGCATAGGTCAATGAGTTCATCTTTGATAATGACTGAGGTTTCCTCTTTGATACTGGAGCATATTAGAGCTCAGCTCTTAGGCGCCCGTTTCTCACTGGAGCGGTGTTGCCGTCGCCGTCGGCGTAACCATGCGCTGAATTATGGGACGTTTCCCATCATGGCGTCACACGTGACGTCACACGGTGCCTAAATTTGGCGGGAAATATTTCCACTCAATTTGGTGGAAACTTTTCCCACTAAACTTAGCGGGATATTTCTCCTGCCAAATATAGCGAGAAATTTTTCCGCTAAATTTAGCGGGAAAAGCTTTTGCTAAATTTAGCGGGGAATTACACCGCCAGTTTTTCCGTTAAATTCAACGGGAACATTTTTTCATCAATTTTATCGGGGAAATTTCACCGCCAAATTTAACGGGAAAATTTTTCCGCCAAATTTAACGGGAAAATTTTTCCGCCAAATTTAGCGGGAAATTTTCTTCATAAATTTAGTGGAGAAATTTTCCCGCCAAATTTAGCAGGGGAATTAAGCAGGAAATTGCCCCACAATTTCACGGCAAACTCCTCTCCGTACCCTTTTCTCCTCCTCCTTAAGAGCTGCACTCTAATTCTGCATTACAGAGAATCGTAAATGTGATTCATTTTTTTTTATTTATTACCTTTTGCAATAAGAATTGACAGGGCGCCCAAGGAACACCAAGCGTTCTTTTTAAGAATAAGGCTCTAGTCAGGGAAGGTATAGTTTACAATAGCGACTGAAAATTCACGAAAGATGAATAATAGTGCAACACATCAGCTGGGATAAACCTTATCTCCCCTCGCATCTTCAAAGTTGGTAGTTTATTTAGACAGTATATATAAGTTGTGTAAAATGCCTACAAAATCAAGCTCGTCGATCAACAGAAATGCATCTCCCAAGTCTTACGAATTTAGGCAGTGACTATTTCGACGTCCACGATTGAAATACCTAAAAAAATTATTTAGACGTCTGTGACGTCACTTCCGTAAAATGTCAAAATAGTGGCTTTATTATTTGGACGTCCCCCGTCAATGAGCCGTCGCTGGTTGCATTGACGAGTTTCGTGGTTTCGTCCTGTCTAATTTTTGATGGTGTTGTAGGTGTTGTGTTAACATGTTGACGGGGTCATGTGTTGCGTGCCTAAGAGTGGCGTGCCGAATAAGTTTCGGACCTAATTGGCAGTGAAAATGTCTTCTTTAGCGCGTGTGGGGGACTGGCTCGATAGGTGATTCTTTCGGACGTGACATGCCTCGGAGGCGATGTTCTAAGCTCTCGCACGTCATTTCAGCACGCACCTTACTCAAAACTTTGAATCTACAGCAAAGGCAAGCTGGATATCCTTCTGCCTCGCCTGCACGTAACAAATCTAAAAGCGTAAACTACGCAACACTTGGAAATTTGACACAATTTTTATACATTCGTATCGTGCGGGAGCGTCTTCGTAAGTTTGCAGATTTTGTTTTGTCTGGCTCCCGCCCTGTTTTTAACCGGGGTTTGTGAGTTCATTGTTTAGTTCAGATCTTCGCTTTGGCTCGTGTATAACGAGCGGGTTTAACTACGAAACGATCGGGATGTCAAATAAAAGGTTGTGAATGCAAACATTGCCTCCTTGATGTTTCTTGACCGGTGCTAACGAACAAACGTTCTGGCGCTGTGGTACAAGGTACACGCATTTTCCGATCAACTGTAAATTTTGTGACCAGTCATTATAAGCTCCCTTGTCTATATAAATCACGTGAAATAAATCACGAAAAACAGCGGTGCCTCCTTCTGTGGTGCTGGGGCAACCAAGCAAACGTTACGAGCGGCTTAAATAATGTACTTCGAGAATTTTTTTTTATTTTTTTGGCATCCCACATTATTTAAAAGTTATAAAAACTGCAGTCGACTGCACATATGTTTTTGTAAAATGCGTGTTGAACCGCGACGCCGCCTGCGAGCAAAATGATATTGGCGTGACCACCACTTTCAATCACTTTCCAGTACGAACTTTGAAGTTCCAAAGTTCTAAGTTTGAGATGTCACAATGAGCAGAAACAATTATTTTGAAGGGGGACAGCAAAAGGATTTCTGAAAAAATTTCACATCTTCAGGAAGTGGCGTTACGGACGTCAAAATAATATTTAGAACCTATTTTGAGCGTGGGCGTCGAAGGAGTCACCGCCATTTAGGCACCTACCAAACTCAAGACTTTTGTATTATGAACTGCCAAAGCAACCACCCCCCAAATATTGTGAAAACTTAGACTTGTGCACGTGACACTGCTCCTCAGCGGCGTTCGACCCAGGGTGAAGTCAAAGTTCGCTGTTCTTTCGATCGACGGCTGCACAGGAACAACCTTGACTACCGTTTATTCAAATATAAACCCACATTTGTTTTCTCTCTTGGCGCAGATTTTTAAAATTAAAGATCAACCTACCAAAAAAAAAATTAGACCTGGAATAGTACTGAGCATAATTAATAAACCTATCGAGCTAACCCAGGCGCTCAAGCGGCCTCGGTAGCTCCGAGCAAAAGAAAGGCGGCCTGGGGTTAGTAAACGCTGAACTTAAGTTAAAAGTCCACCGTTTTATGTTTTTCAGAAGTCAGAGGAACGACATTGTTTTATCCTGCTTCAGAGTACTCGGAGGTAATTTCATAGGACAGTGGCTAGAAGGTGAGGCTGGGTCTTGCCGCTCGCGGATCTTAAAATTCTACAAAGAAATTGAAGCAGCGATTAAGTTTTTTAAGGACCGCTTCTCTGATGAGTACCTGGACAAGGTGAAACAAAAGACCCTGTACTAGGACACGCTCGACATGCTAATTCCTGTCCCACTGTATCGGATGTGGGAAGGAACAGCAGTGGAATCGGATGTTTTCAAACGGCTTTGACGCTATCCCGTAAGAACAGCTACAAAAAAAAATTTTCTTGCGTCTACATCTGAGAGTTCTCCAGGTCAAAACATGGTTGGTGAAAAAGGTTTTTTTCGTACCGTGGTCCACGAATTGCGCACTTTGTCCTTTTCCAGAGACGCTTGAACATGTTATCCTAATTTGCACAAATGCTGAACTTTTTTGGGCACAGCTGCGGGCGGCACTAGAAGCTGATCTGTATTTGTCGTGGCGAAGTGCAATGTTTCTTGAGTGTGGGACGGGAAGAGATAGTCGAGCCTTTGAGGTTCTGACCATCCTTGGTCTGCACGCGTTGTGGAGGTCAAGAACGGAACACCTTCATGTTGTCGAAGGAAGGAAACCTGCGTGGAGGCATTTTTTGGATTTGTTTTGTGTATGCCAGCTCGCTGATTTCGACGACAGAGCAGGAGGGGCTTGAGCGTTGGGAAACACTGAAGGCTCGACTCGGAGTGCGCGGGTTCTCTGCCATCACCAAGTAGAGGCACGCCATGGATTTGCCTTGCGACGGTCTCCAGGGTTAGTACTGCCTATGCATTTGCGGCCTTTGAACTGCGGATTAGACACGTGAACTGTTGTGTCGCTTTGTGTTACTTTGCACGCTGCACACTGTGTTATGCTGTTTTGTGCTTTTTCTGCACTTTGATTGCATGAGGAAGTGTGAACGAATTTTTTTAAACATGTACATAAAGATCAATATTAAATAAATAAAAAAAAAAAGCCTCGGTGGCTCCGAGGTGAGAGCGTTGGCCTACGGATCCCCATGTGGCGGGTTCGAATCCCGGCCGAGGTGCCCGCAATCTGACGGAGTCTTATTGCGGAGAAAGCGCCGCGTAACCGAGCTTTCGGTTGCACGTCAAAAGATCCCCAGGTGGTCCAAATTAATCCTCAGTCCTCCGCTGGGGCCTGCCAGATGCCCGTCGTTAGTTTGACACGTAAAACCCCACAATTTGATTTTAACCCATGCGCTCACCCATGTCAGCCGCTGCACCTAGCACTCCGGTGCAAGGTGGTGAAGCTCGACACGCGCGGGTTTCTGAGAGGCGGCTTGGAGGCAAGTGACATACACGATAATTATATGATCTCGCCAGGAGTGCAAGACCCTGGTTCCGTCTTATCGCGGTAGCCGCCATCCTACGATTTGGCAATGTTTCCTCGCAACATTTAGCTCCTCACATCGCCGACATCGTCTGGAAATGTAGACGATGTCGGCGATCAATCCGCCAGCACATCGACCAACCATCGCGGTTGACGAGCAATCTCAACTCTTCGTTCACCTTAATTCAAAGTGCAGCTGCTGCTACGAGCGAGCCCATGGGACCAACCAGCGTCAAAAGCGCGACTTCATGGCATTCGCCCATCTTCCTGTGCGCGGTCTTTCACCGATTCAACGAATCAAGTGCAGCGACTGTCTTGTACCTTGCGACTTCAAGACTTCGACTGTACTCTGACCTAAGAAAAGTCGAACTAGTTGATGCCTAGAGACACTCTGAAATAAATGTTTGTACCTTTTTTTTATTACTTCTCTAAATATCGAAGTCAACCATAATTATATTAATATATTTTTTAGTTTTGCTTATTTTGGCACACGGGTGGCGTAGTTTTTAGCAAAAATGGCACCTTGGTACAAGATGTTGCTTAATTTCGTTCATGGCCGCTCAAAGGGCGCAGCACTTCCATGACTGAATTAGTGAAAATAGACAGATGGTTTCAATTAGAGACTCGCTGAGCATCATCGAAAACCACTAAATCAGAAATATTTAGAAAGACTTTGAGCGCGTGAAAAGCGTAGTAGTGCGCAAAAGTTACCACTCGTGGAGCAGGTACAAGGCTGGGGCTAGATAAGAGACGGAAAAATCGTGCGGGCGCCATACCGCAACCGCTAGCCTTTTACCTGCTGAGAACAAAAAAGGCGGAAATACTCTTGTATGGTAGGCCTCTGTCAACACTCTATGGAGTTGTTGTGCTAAATTGTTTTTATGTCTTTTGTAAACAGTCGCATTTAAACCATCAGGGCCAGGCGTTTTCCTTGATTGTAGTTCATCTATTGCAGCACCTATTTCACTTTTTTTCAATCGGCTGTTCAAGCCAATCGGTCGTTTCTTCTTTTAATCTTGGCGTCAGTTTTAAAAAGGCGTTATCAAACGACGTCAGAATAAGAGTTTTGCCTCGCTGAAATAGCTGACAAAACTCAACAGATGCCTGCACGATTGCTTCTTCGTTGGTACTTATTGAAATATGATACTGTATTTATCAGCCATGGAGACTTCTCAGTCTCCATGGCTGATAAACTATATTTTGTCATCCTAATATCATTAATGAATTTATTAGGACTTTCACATTCGAATGTGAAAAGCCTTCTTAAATCAGCGTGCAGCAGTTTCTCCTCGGCATCGTTTAAACGACAGAGAATTTTATCGTTCTAATGCTGCTAACTTTATTCCTTGCTTCATCATTTCCCATGACCCAAATGAGCTTGTAAGATAGCTACCTGTCATTTTCTCCAGCAAGGTCTCCAATTTCTTAGTAAAAGTTTCATCATCTAGAAACTTAACGTTTAATTTCCATAAATCCAAATTGAAGCGATACTTTTGTGCTTTAGCTTTGTCCAGAGTAAAAGTCACCAGTGCGTGATCACTAAATATGATTGGAAGAACCTTGTAATTGTCTGCACCACTCACAAGCTCGACTGATACATAGGCTCTGTTAAATCTAGCGTTACTAGACAAGCACAAGCGTGCAGTGCGGCGTTTCAAGTTTGATCTGGTAAGTGGCAACATCGTGAAAGTAATGATCGTCAATTTGGTCTTTTAACATCAGTGCACTAGCATCCTTTTAAATATTGTTACTTGACCTGTCATTGGGCTCACAAACGCAGTTAAAATCACATAACAGTTCTATTTTTCGTGAGCAATTAAGAAATTGGCGAATGGTATAAAAAGGTTATTTCCTCCCTTTTACCTGATTTGGACAGCCAACGCAGATCACCCGCCAGCTCATTTAAAGCATCGAAAACTCACACACGTTAAGTCTACGATTATCATTAACAGTTATAGCATAATCATTTGGATTTAAAGCCCTTCTAATAAATGATAGACACCCCTGATTACTAGCTTGACTGACACAAACATCGAAGGTAATTTCAAAAGGCTGCACTAGCTTGTCGGTCTCTTCCTTAGTATCTGTTATGTCCAATAAAGTGCATATGTACAAGCTGGGGCGTACCGCCATCTGCCGTTGTGACAGTCACCACAAAACCCTGCGCGTTGCGAAGACAGCGCGAGCAAGGACACGGCCCGAGCATCGCGAGACGAACCCACTACACCGCAATGGCAGATGGGCTACCGAACTAATGTTTCCCCTTCACTTTTACTACTAGAAGTGCTAATTAAACAACTTAACATTATCTGCTTTTGTTTCCGGGACTGCGAAGATGTCAAGCTCGTTATCCTCCAGAACTCTCTGTATCTGATGCTGTTTGCGACTCGTGGACATGCCACGAACGTTCAGAGTCCCGAATTTAAGTGAACCTACGACCTGTGCCATCTCTTTGCAGCACCACACAACTGACACAAACAAGGCCGTCCTCACAGATTACGAAGTCCTTAGCTTACGCCCCCCCCCCCCTCCCCCCCCCCCCCCCCCCCCCCCCCTTCTCTGGAGGTACTAGAGGGGCCTCCAACTTCGGCTTGCCATAAGGGGACCACCCGGGTACCGGCACTTGCTCTGTCGCACATGACCTTTTATCGGCCTGGGCGCCAGCGTTGGCCATAGAGGTGCCCGCCCTTTCCTCGATGTCCATGCGGGCCGATGATCCCTCGGACCCAAGGGGTTCATTGCTCGCGCACTCATCTCCACCAGGGTCGCCGACAGTTAAGTTCATAACTTCAGGCAGTCCCTGGTGAACGTAACCGGAGGTTGCTTGTTTAACACGTTCGGTCGGTTGTGGTGTCTTTCCGAGGTCCTTCACCCCAGTGGCCTCCGCGTCAATGGCGTCCGCCTTCGTCCAGGATAAGACTCGGCTCTTTCCTCTTCAGTTAAGGGCCCAGCAATGGCCGCGTACGTCACTACACACTGTTCAGCTTCATGACCAAAACGACGGCATTGGTTGCAGCGGGTACCCGGCGATCCCGACAAATATGGCCAGTACGATATGGCACCTGAGGCAGAGTGGCACGTGGCCTGGCGCCACCCCCAGCGTCATTCATTCAGCCATTCGCACCTGGTGTGGTAAGTATTCCACAGTGAAGCCTGCCTTCAGAGTGACGAGAACGGTCCGCGTGTTTGACTCGATGAACTCACATCCTTGGACGCGCCACTTTTCAGTACTGCGCCAAATTGATGCGCACCTCGTCGTCCGGCACATGATATTTTATCACCACGGCCCTACTGGGCCGTTATGGCCGCTCCAACGGAGCTCGACATTCAGCGTCCGCACGCTTCGGTGTCTGGAAGTGGAATCAGGTCACGCAGACACGCTTGCAGGGCTTGGGAACGAGCGAGGATATATTTGTTTAACTATCGCGTTCCACTCTTGAAGGTGAAGATCAGTTGTTAGGAACAGTCACACTTCCGAGTGTGCACAACGTTAAAGCCAGACGCCACAAAAAAAGGGAGGTGAGTATAAGTCAAAACAACCCATCGTACACATATATGACATAATCTCATACACAAACTTTGCTTCACAACATTCGTCACGAATCGAGATACACTTTTATGTATTCACACCAGTTCTCTTGTTTCCGTCAACATAGATCCTAGATCGAGCCAACTACTTTAAAATGGGCACTTAGTTACAGCTACATTTCGAGAAAAAGTTTCGAAGTTATCGTAACAGATACCGCAAGGAAAAAACAACTCGCTACAGCTACAATTATTACACTGACGGTGTTTTTTTAGTGACTTTTACATAACATAATAAATACCCCCCCCCCCCCCCCCCCCACCCCCGTTTATTTTATGACGCGCAAGTTGGCGCAAGTCGCGAACGTAGCACTCGAAATGTCGTCACAGATAATTTATAAAGTGCGAGAAATGGCTATATTGCACAGGTTCAATTATAAATGTTTATCCTCAAGAAACTGTTTCGATGAATGTAACGTCGTTACATTCATCGAAAGCAACGCCGCGCTGGAGAAGCTGCAGTTCCAAGATGTCTTGCCTCATTCACCTTACAGCACGGACCTCGCGCCACCCAACGTTTGGCTGTTTTCCTAGATAAAAGAACTTCTGAACCTCTGAAGGGTACACGGTTTGCGAGCGATGACCAGGTTACCGATGCAGTGCACCGCTGGTGTCGTCAACAGCCTCCCTCAATCATCTACGACGGCATGCGGAGAGTAGTCCAAAGTTATGTGTTCCTGGGCAAAAAGGAGATTCCAAATTTTTGTTTGAATGTAACATATCTTCCAATTCCATCCTTGAATAAAAAAGTTACAGCCTAAGAGACAAAACGTATTGATCATCCCTCGCATTTTCATACACGACACCAGTTCACTTCTTTTCCTGGTCTCGGCACTAGCGTGATCGAACATCACCAGCTCGCTTCTGGCATCCCATGTCAAGTACTGTACATACCCTCACAACACCACCCAGGCTAGCAAGTTCAGAGTACTCCGAGCTGACGTCATCTCACGACTCCAAACAGGCCTCTGCTCCAACGGCCTGTCTAAACAAGTTTCGCTATGTCAGCCATTAGGAGACTTTCTTCTTTTTTTTAATATTTTTTTTTAGTATTTGCGCAAAAACTCAATACGGCCAATTTCTTTTTATTTTTTTTACTCCAATTTCGATGCTACAGCGCTTACGTCGTTGCTTTCTGCCGGTGTGACGCAGCAAAAATACAAAAAAGAATTTAAGATACATGTATTCAGATTTTCTCACTCGTGGAAAGCATGGGTGACTTCTGTGGCGATTATTCTTGGCGCAAGAAAACGCGCCGACAGAATACTTGGTAGTTCGCTGGTTCTACCCTGACCCGGCAGCTTTGACATAACCAACGTAACCAGCGGGAAGGTTAAAGGGTTGGCATAGCACATGTCTGTTGAAAAGAAACACTGCGGAGTATTAACCTTTGGGCGAAACCGATGATAGTAATACACATCAAACTGAATGCACTCACCGAGGAATGGGGTTGCATCGGCGTAGTGCACTTGAAGCACAAGGTAGTTAATGCCGCTGTTGCCTCCGATTTTAAATCCGACACCTGGAAGTTTCGACAACAGTGTTAAAGATACATTTTGTTTTTTTCCCACATTGCGATAGACCAGCCCATAAAACGCAAATCGGACAAAGGGGGAGACGGGTACACTGGGAAGAGGGATAGCTTTCATGATCAAGACTTATTTGCCACTCGATAAATGGTTTCAAACCAAACAGCACAAATTCTGTATTCACTCTTACCTAAAAAAAAAGATGGCAATAGAAAACAGTGTTGAACTGCTTTTCAGGGGTAAAAATATCTCAAGCATATATGGTTGAGATATTATGATAAGTTCGAAGCAGGGTATTGAATTATTTCGAAAACATCTATTTACATTTTTATTTAATACCTTCGTGGCATTAGGTAGCCCTAGTCTTGGGGATGTTTTACCATATTTAATTTCCACCTGCTTCGCCTCACTTGCGCTGTTCTTACGGTGTTTATTAATACTACAGAAAGGGCGAAATAGATGTAACCCACTTTAAATAAATCTCAAAAATCAATTTCGCATGCTCCGCTGCTGTAAGTTACCACAAACATATAGCTAGGTGGTTAATTTGTTTTGTGCAAATATAAAAAAAAAACATAATTTTCGTGCTATATGCAGCTAGGTCTTTTCCGTAAATATGTGAGAAAAAAATGACGTTTTTGTCGGCGTTTAGGACATCTAATACAACAAAATCAAAAACGAGAGAAAGGGAAAGAATACTATACTGATTTTGTTGTTGTTCCCTATTTTTGTCTATTATAAGATGCCCAATAGCCCACTATAACGCTTCTTTGTCAATGTTTAGTCCAGACAAAAAAAAAAAAAAAAAAGACAAGGCAGCCATTGCTGCTACGACCATACGACGACTCCACCGCAAAGCGGCACCGCCGCAGCCGCCGGCAGCCGCCAGCAGCCGTTCGGTGCAGTCCTCCAATCAGAGACCGGCAACGTGACGTCATTCCAACCTCTGCTCTAGGAGCAGACGTACTTGCTCGCCGTATAAACCTTTCCATCGCTTACCATTCCGGCGAAAAATGTCGCGTCACTGAGCTGTGTACGCATGCGCGGTGTCTGGTGTTCATCAGAAGACAGCCACTGCATGAGCACGCTCAGAAAGACTCCCACAGCCCGGTGGACCAAGATGGCGGCGCGCAAAGGGCGATCATTGCAAAGTTTGTATTATCATAAACAGCTCTACTCTATACTTCGTCTCATCCTACGATGGACTAAAGGCCAAAGCCACGGGCCGCCAGGTCCAATCATGTTCCACGCTAAACTATGACACGCTTAGCATCGATTAGGAGTGGGGGAATAATGCTCCGAATTCAAAAACCCTGCGTCATTTTTATAGCTTCGACACTGCACGGAGCCAGTACGTCGTGGCTTTCTTTGCAATGTAAAAATGTTGAGTCACTCATGGCTCGATCCGAACCACTGTCCGCCCATTCCCATCAGTGATCCGAGACGCGGGCACCGATACGTTCATCGAAGCGAAATACCACGCAATGTCTAAGTGGCTCGTGATTGGATCTGGCGGTTCGTAGCTTCTGGCTTTAGTCCATCGTAGGGTGAGACGAGGTATATACAGCTTCAGCTCTACTGGGCGAGTGCCGTATTGCCCGAAAACGAACCGTTTTTCGCGGGTGGCTTTTGGCGCTGGGAGAGGGCGAGTGCAGTAGGGATACCTGTTGAAACCATAAAGTGCAAGGGGGGCAATATTACCAAGCACCCATATAGTGAGAAGAAAAGAAGGTTCGCACGCCGAGATCGAGGGAGAAAGAGGAAGAAAGGGCTCGGCTGGAACGTGCACGAAATTACGGAACGATGGCGTCGCCACCTTCTGAGCGCTTTAATTTCCTTCGAGTGTTATTTACCTTTACTTTAGCAATTAAATGTTTAACTATCCGTTGTACGGTGTGGGCTCCCCTCTGCGATTTCAACAATATCCTCGCCCTTGAGTTCGACCAATTGCGATTGCTCTGGGGGCCAATTCCGATTCCATCGCCCGTTCCCTCGGCGCACTAACCGTGCGAAAATCGGGCGGCCGGAGAGAGCGGCAGCTGTCCGACGGCGTAAACGCGCCCGTGAGAGAGAACATCGTCGTTGTGTAGGCGCCGAGGGTCTCATCTTAAGCGTTCGGATAGAACGCATTCAACGTCTAGATCATGCCGTGCGTGAACGTGAAGCGGCACGTGTAGAAGAAGAACGTTACGGTATGAAGAATGGACACGCTGTTCCAACCGAGAAATTCGTGCAGCGCATCCGCGAGGTCGTGGTTGGTTGCCAGGGGCCCTAAACTCGTCATACACGAAGTCGAGGCCGAAGTTAACGGAGCGCACCGTTTGGACAATCACGACGATGACTTGGCGTTTTTGTCACCGACGTCCAATCCACGCGTTCCGCGAAATTTCGGCACCAACCTTGTGTTTGACGAGTTTAGGGCCCAAGGCGTACTGTGCGTGATCGGTTGTGTCATACGCGAGTCACCGCGCAACGCAACGTCACCAAAACATTCCAGTCAATCAAGACGCAATATCATCGAAATGTTGCACCAGCTGACGCTGTCCGTTCGGATCCCGTCGCGTGATCGTCCGTGTAATTCGTTTCGGTATTTCGTCCCATTCCGAGCTTCAACTTTGAAATCAACGACACTCTCACTTACCTTCGGGTAGCTTCAGTGCTGGTGCATCTCTCGCCCAAGCATAGACGATACGTTCCTCCTTTTCGCATGTCGAACGCTTTGGAAAAGTAGCACCAAAGGACTCCGTCTCCCCACAGTCCCAGACGACCCTCGGGCTATCCCACTCACGGTAGCCCGGTGTCGCGCACCCGTAGATGAGAACGTGGTGCGCGACGTGCATCGTTGCGTTGGGCTCGAATGACACTGCAAGTTTCAACGTGAATGAAAGCACACCAGCGGCTAGCTAATAAAGTGAGAAGATATAAATGAGACAAATCACTATGATCCGGTATCGGAGATAGATTGCTCCAGTCAATCGAATTACGGTCGCCGGCGCTTCGGCGGCCGATAGATGGCGTAAGTAGTGGCGGCGCGCGCGTGTCCCGAAATCTTGGGGTTGACTGACAAGTTGAGTACGGCAGGGCGTCTCTTTTGAACGCCCGAACTCCAGTACGCGCTTGCTAACTTCCAAAGGGCTTTGTCTACGCGTGCATACCCGAGGCTCTACGAGCCGCCGAAGCATCATCGAAGGTTGGATGCCCGCGCTGGAGGCGGGGCAATTGGAGCTCCTCCCTGCCACTCTCATCCTGCCAGTGACAATAGGTAATGTCACCGATCCCTGGGAATGTAGCGCCGCCAGTTACCGGCGCCTCATCAGGTGGCGATGCGAAGATGTACGCTTGTTTCGCCGTTGTGTGCATATCAAAAACTTTTGATATTCGAGAAATGTCTTCATAAAGCAATCTGTCACCAGATAATTTAAATCGGCTCACCATGAATGGAGAGGCCCAAGAAGAGACCGCCCATTCTACGAACCAAACCGGAGACCGTATACGGTGACCTTGGTGCTACCTTCCCAGGACCTGACTTTAACAGTGGAGAGATTGTCACTGACAGGAGCTCTTTCACATGATCGTTTTTTCATGCCGTCAAAGTTTAGCAGAATGCAATACGCAATATGCAGAAACAAAGTCCAGTAGGAAAATAAATCAGTACGATATTACCTAACAAAGGTTGTATTAATTATAATGTATGAGCAAAAAAAAAATTCTAGATGTCTTGAAAGCAAAAAAAGGAGAAAACAAGCGAGCGTCCTTATTGCAGTGATGTGATTGCTGCGCCAATTAGGCCAAACTGCGCCATTGGGATAACTCTGCTACATCCTGCTACATTTCGCCAAAATATGGGTAATCTGCGCCAAGCCTGCGCCAAAGAACCAATTTTGGTCTCTTTTGAAAGCCGAAACTAAACTGAGTACCGTAATTGAGCACACATGAGCTAGGTGGTGCAAGCAGCCGTCCGATACAAGGTACCCTGCATCAATTGTTCATCCGGTCTTGCATGGCTTTTCCCCCCGTCTCTCCTCTCGCGTCTTTAAAAAAATAACAACAAAAAAACATTTCAATGATAGACGTGGGTGTGTGCGGACGCTCCGACGCTAGCGTGTTGGGTACCAGCCGTGCAGTTTGGTCCGATATATTTGTATCACTTAACTGAAGCATTGCAAATGTGTCATGTCATTGGCATTTCAGTTACATGTTGAAAGACTCCCAGGTTGTCTATCTTGACAATAATTAGTTGATTGCGGCGAGCAATGTGTCCTTCGTTTGAAATGAAATTAATATCTTTTTTTTTTCTAAGAATATCTGCTCCAGGGGCAACTTTCGCTGCTCCGAAACACTGTTTTAGCTGCTCCAAAAGCCAGTTTTGCTGCTCCAAAACTCTGTTCTGGCTGCTCCAGAAGGTGCTCCAAAACGGCTTAGGCCAATCACATCACTGTTATTGAAAAAAAATTACGACATATGACTGTTATATGATCTTACATGAGAACATATAAGATAATATCGGGACTTATATTCGTCATATATAATTTACCTAAGTTCTGATTTGTTTATTATACAAACCACATATGAAATTTCTCTTTTCAATAGGGATGTCCCATTGAAACATTGTAGCGAGTAAATTGAGGCCAAACAAGAAAGTCTATAAGTTGCACTCTAAAAAGAGTTTGTGCGTCTACTTTCACGCACAACACTCGGAGTGCCAATCAGAGCAACTTACGGAGGCAGCTAAGCGAATGACGATGCAGAAACCTATGTTTAGACCAGAAAACGCAGACTGAGTTGTGACATTAAGCAATGCAAGCGTGACGTTTTGCATTGCTTAATGTCACAACTCAGACTGCGTTTTTTGGTCTAAACACATGTTTCGGCATCCTCATTCGCTGAGCTGCCTCCGTAAGTTGCGCTGATTGGCTCTCCGAGTGTTGTGAGTGAAAGTAGACGCTCATACTTTTTAAAGTGTGTCTTTTAAGTTATCTTTTTCATGAATATGCAAATATTGTTCCAATTTGGGAGACAATGAACTTCTATCCCAATTTGTCTATTGTTCTCCAGCACATATTCTCTAAACATTCTGCGCTGGGTGTTTGCAACGTTTAAAGACCAGAATGTTAATATCATTGTGACAGCATACCTAAGCGAGAATTCGTAGTACGCATTAAGCATATTTCGGTGCACAATCATTACAACATGATTTAACCAGCCTATTGATAACGATCAAGTAAAGATTGAAAAAAGTAAGGGATTATGGGATAAACTTGAACTTTTCAATCGCGCATTTGAGACATCGTGATCATGAACACATTTGAGACATCGTGAACATCGTGAACATGAACACAGATCAGGTTGGCACAAATGACTTGAAACACTAAAGAATAAAACACATAGGGACGCACACACACAGACAGGACAGTTTTCTCAATTAGCAACCGACATTTATGATGCCTCCTCAATAGGTCAGCGCTTCTCTAACCCATCCTCGGATAAAAGAGGAAGAAACCCGCAAAAAAGAGAAGATAACCCCATTGAAAAAAAAAAAAAGAAAGAACCAAGGTACTCAAATTAAGATTAAAAGAAAAAGAAAAAGAAAGAAAAAAATGAGATTCTTATCTCTTCTAGAAAAAGAATAATAATAAAACACCGCCAAAAAGAAAAAGAAAAGCTCAGAACCAGCTTGTGCTCACCGCTCGAACTCCTCTTTCAAAAACTCAACCTCTGCCTTGGTTAACCTAAGGCAGGGTGAGGCATAGTTCAAATCATCCCCGGCAATTCTAAAGGACTCAAGAGGAGAGGTATATTCACATGATGCATCTTGTTGGCGAATCTTGTGTCGCGAAACTAGGTTTCGGGAAACAGATTCCCCGTCTGAACGCGACCGAGAAGGTGGAGCGCCTCCGAAAAAAGTCGCGCGTGTTTCTCGCTTCTGGAGCAATTTTTCGCTGAAACCTCACCGTCGCCAAGTCAATCACCCGAAGGAGAAACGCGGACGCTGCCAATGGCCGCTCGACTTCGCTATGACGTCTGACCTTCGAGGAGGAGCGAGCTTTTGGAGGAGTCTGATTTTCGGCCGATTCCGTATTCGAGCCGAAGCCGAAAGAAAACAAACAAACGAGCGACAAGCGGAGAAGCGGTGCGTACGGGCGAAAAGTTTTGGTTCTACTCGGTTGCAGGTGTGTGAACGGTGCCTACAGTACGGATTGGGGGCGCGGTGCAGACTCGTCAACAGTCGCGGCGGGTGCAAGCACTATATATAGACATGATGACTGGGGATAACGTTCTTTATTAGAGGTGCAAAAATGCCCGAAATTCTTCGAGATCATCTCGCGGTTTTTCCCGGGTTTGGCAGGACTAGTAAACACAGTGAGCCGAATCTGACGAAATTCTTTGAGTGGCATTAATAAAACAGGCTGTCTCTTTACACTGTGCGTACTTCATATCATTTTGATGCGTATTCCCGGTGCAGACGACAAGGTTTGGCGCAATTCTTGTGAGTCAATACGTCACAAGTTTTGCGCGTCAAACTCCACGTGTGAACAGGCCGATTTCGCGAAATCTTGGTTTCGCTAAACTGTGGCGCGTTGAAAAGATGCATCGTGTGAATAAGCCTTAAGTTCTCGCCCTAGTCTGTCTTCCCGTCAGTCATCGGGGCAAAATTTTCCCAGTGGCATGATAAATGGCACAGTCTATCGTTCCACCAAGCCTGACGGGAGTGTGTTCCTTCTACCCTGAGTAAATCTGCCTACTCTGCCCAATTGCATAACGAGCAGCGCGCGATCGATTCCATCGACAGTAATGACTTTGGAGCATCGAGATTTTCGCACACGAACGCCTAAGTGGCACGAGGCACCTCATCGCGACGATTGGCTTGGCGTGAATTGTGGATTTGGTGTTGACCGCTGACAAAGCTACAATACCCTTTTGACCTACAGTGCCACGTGAATCGGGGGACCACCATCGGCTCCTATCAAGCAGAAAAATTAATGAAGCAGATCAATTAAACCAACCATGATAGCCAAAGACATGGTGCAAGCGATTTGGGGTCCCGTGGGACTTGCCCGAAGGACTTACGGGGGAAAGGAGGCACCAAAGGACAAACAAAAAAAATATGTGATGGTCCGGAAGGAACTGAGTCTCTTCAAGGTTAGCCTCGTCATAGCATAGGTGTATGAGTTCAATCTGTTCAATCATATGACTGTATCCTCATGAGATGTCATTATATTAGTATTTTTCTGTTGTCGTTGAAGAAACAGTGCACCATTGGAACACCAGAACAAGGCGCCTGTTCAGCAAGTCATCACTAACATGTCGACAGTCCTGTATCAAAAGATCCAGGACTCCCGAAAAGCTCTGAAGCGCCTGGGTGTTGAGGATGTTTAATCTTCATCAGCCGAAGTACTTAATTCTGCCCTAAAAGCTTTCAACTGCAAAATAAAAGTAAGAAAGACTAACAGCTGATTTTGTTTTGTGCATCTATATGACAATTTACTGTTTTTAAGTGGTACAACTAGCAAGTGGTTCCACAAGGGCTACAACTTGCAAGCGGTTTATTAAACAGGTACCAAATGCAAGTCGTACCAGTAGCAATGGTACCACTAGCAAGTGGTACCACCTGCTACTGGTACCACTTGCTAGTGGTGCCTGTTCAATAAACCACTTGAAAGTGGTATCACTTGCAAAACGTTTTACTTGGGACGTGTCACCTCGAAGAAGTGCACACGGAGGCGTGTGTTGACGCACCTACCCGTCTGTCCGAAGCCCCTATCCCCGCAGGTACAAGGAATGCGGTACACCACCTTCTCGTCGCAGGGGACAAATGGGTTGGCATGCTGGATGGAGAACTTTGGGGGCACTGCTGTCACCGACCTTTTGGAAAAGTTGTTTTAGGCGTGTCTTGCTCGAGAAAACAACGGAAGTACTATACCGCGCTGCGATGTTCTTCAAGCGGTGAGAGATGTTATAGACGTAGGGTAAGTAACTACCTGAGAAGTCCTTCTTAAGGGAGAGCGAGAGCTCGTGAAACCTAAAATTAGGCGAATAAGGGTGGTCAAAAGAAGATCTTTAGGGTACCTAGCTTTGAGGAGGCGTTCTTGCTGTGTTGATAAGCTGCTTAAACAAGGTGGACACGGGACTTCGCACGGGAGGAGAGAAAGAGGGACCGGACAATACCATGCTTAACCATTTTAGAGTGCGAACTACAGAAAGGGAGTACTGGTTTTTTAGAACGTTGTTGGAAAGCCCAACATAAACCAGAAGGTAGAGGATTTGTGTTGATGCACCTACTGGTTTGCCCGACGTATACGCCGGACAGACCGGTAGGTACGTCAACACTCGCCTCCGTGAGCACTTCTTCGAGGTGACACGTGCGTCTCTCTTCACCCCGTTGTGGAGCACAATCGCATTTGTTCGAATTGTGAGTTGGACTTCTATGCTCCGCGAGTCATCGGGAGACACAAAGACAGACTAGGGCGAGTAATTATCGAGCCCTTTAAAATTGCCGGGGATGATTTGAACTATGCCTCACCTTCCCTTAGGTTAACTAAGGCAGAAGCTGAGTTTCTGAAAGAGGAGTTGGAGCAGTGAGCACAAGCTGGGGGTTCTGCGCTTTTCTTTTCTTTTCCGGCGGTGTTTTATTCTTCTTTTTCTAGGGGAGATAAGAATTTCCCTTTTCCTTCCTCTTTTCTTTTGCTTTTACTTTTAATTTGAGTATCTTGTTTTTTTTTTCCTTTTTTCAACAAGGTTATCTTCTTTGTTTTTGCGGGTTTCTTCCTCTTTTATCCAAGGGTTGGGTTAAAAAAGTGCTGACTCATTGAGGAGGCATCATAAATGTCGGTTGCTAATTGAAAAAAACTGTCCTGTCTGTGTGTTTTATTCTTTCGTGTTTCGAAATATCGTGCTTCCCTAGAAATGGTAAATTGCGGGTGTTGTTTGAAGAGTTTACCAATATACTTATGCTGATTTGGTGCAAAGTGGAAGGCAGTGCACAAATATGTTTCGTTCTGTAAAAAAAAAGAAAATTAAATCGTAATTTAAGCATCACATAGCGACGCAGCTAGTCAATCACAGTTCAGGCAATAAAGTTTTTATGGTTGCTTTAGCTTTTAACCGTAATATCGTGTGTCTAAGGGATGCTAAAATTTGCTTAATTACTCCTACTGGATCTTGAAAATGAAGTGCTGGTACGAGATTTTGAAACAAACGCGTAAAACTAGGAAAAATAGATTGTATATGCAATATTTTACGATTACCTAATCTTCGCAGCTTGCCATTCAAAAACAACTGCAACAATCGCCAGTTGATCCTAAGACGATAACGTTTTTCTGCTTCCATTTGTTCTTGTAACACGGATGACAGCTATTCAAAAATAGTTGTAAGGCGTTGCAGTTTTACGCCCAATAAGAAATTCTGTCATTCGAAGTACTGATAAAAAATTGAACTGTGGAAAATTTCTTACATAGCAGATTCAGCCTGTATTTAAGTCTAAAGATACATACGCAATTTTCAGACTCGGTGGTTGAGTTACACTTTTACCTAACATAAACGAATGCTAAAGATTTGTAAGCTCATTGAGACAGGTGTAACACAGAAATAAATAAGCTTTGTAGCCAACATCCTAATTCTGCAAAAGCCGTCCTACAGCTTTTGTAGAATGGGTCCTACAACAGAGTTTTACACTTTTGTTGCGTCTTTTGTGCTCGACATTCTATTTATAACATCACTAGCCTTGCGTCTTCAGTGCTAGTTCAGATGTCTGGAATTTCATTCTAATTGCACAAAGTCCCCTTTTCCCATCCCCTTACAGTAAATCGATTGTCAATCAAGTTTCAAAACAATTAAAGCGAGTATGCACCTGACCCTTACGAGTTCAATTCTCAAAATTACAAAAGCGGTGTTCACAACTATTTGAAAGCCGTTAGAGATACAACTGAATCGGTTATAAAAGTCACACAAACATAATTAGTAACCTTTTGAAGCAACCCAATATTGAGGTATACGAAAGTACACACAAAGAGACGAGAAGGAGAATGTCTCAAAATCACAGTTTTTAGAAGTAAAGGAGTGAGCCACCGCTCCCTCGAATTAAATGTAAACATTTTCTCGTCTCGAAATGATACCCCCTCACAGCCCTCGAATTGTAACGTGTACCGTAATCTCCAGGTAGTCGTCAAGTTATGGCTTTTCAATTATGTATATACATTTAACTTCTACTAAGACAATATCAGTACGAACGATAGTCTGTGACAGGTTTAGATTTCGGGGAAAACTCCTCCCATCTCTTTCCACTTCAGCAGGGCGAACGTCGGAGAGGAGGTGACCTCCTTTCCAGCCTTTAATAATAATAATAATAATATTGTTTATTTAATGTACCCCAAAACAACCACGCGGGTCGTCACATTGGCGCACACAAGACAAAATAAAGAAACAGCACCCGCACAGCTTCAAATGCAGAAATTAGAATGACTAGAAATAGGTTGCAAACTTCAAACAAAATGTAATACAGTTTCAACTTTAAAATAGACTTGCCAAGTTCCGGCGAAAAACTGGGAGATCTGTGAAAATGTACAAGCTAGAGGATGCGATTCTATTAAATGAAATTTGCATACGGGACAGTGGTGAAAGTTTGGACGTGAGTTCAACGTAAAAGACAGTAAAAGTTCTGGTAACGCGACAAGGAACATTAAAATCGACAAAATTCAGAAGTAGGTTAGCATCAGTCCAACCATTTACCACCCTGTGCAAAAAAAAAAAAAATCAGATCATGCTTTAAACTCATATTTGACAAAGACCTAAGTAAAAACACTATTAAGAATAAATTCAGAATCATAATAAAAGCGACGCTGAAAGTGTCTATCATATAAAACGCGTATCAGTCTTTTTTGCACTGGTTCAATGCTTAAAAACTGTGTACGTGTTAGAGAATCCCAATCAACAGATACTAATTCAGGCCGTGAACGAACTAAAGCACAATATAAACGAATCATTCAAGCAGGTCGTCTGAACGTTTGAGTTATACGAGATATAATACCAAGAGTTTTCATCGCACGGTCAACAGTAAAACAAACATGAGTATTAAATGACAGGCGCTATCAAGGCACACACCGAGATCTTTCGTCACAGTCACGCATTCGATTGGAGTTCTTCCCAAAGAGTAAGTAAAATTCATAACAGTCTGTCGTCTGCTCAAAGAAAGAACGTTAGTTTTAATAGGATTTAGGAGCAAATTATTCGCCAAAGACCATTGCAGTATCTTGTTAACTTCGTGCTGAAGAACATTACAATCAAGAGGAGTAGCAACGCGCATAAAAATCTTAATATTACCCGCAAACATTAGGAGCTCAGCTTTTTGACACATGAGGCTATATCATTAACAAATATCAAAAACAGAATAGGCCCAAGAAGAGACCCCTGGGGGACACCTGAAGTTCAGTAAAATAGTTTAGAAGGGACACTAGAAATTCGAACATGATTCGTACGACTTGACAAGTAGCTTTGAAACCAGCGAAGGTGTTCATAACAACAACCGTATAACAATAATTTGTGGACCAATCAATAGCTCATCATCAACTTTATCGAGTGCACAAGTTCGTTTCAACTGACCGTCCCGTAATGAACCCGTGCTGCGAAGTCGTTATCGTTAATTTTTAATGAAAGTAATGAGTTAATCGTTTATGAATAACTTTCTCAAACACATTAGAAAATTAAGCCGTACAACAAAGAAACCGGTCGATAATTACTGACAACCAATGAATTGCCCCCCTCCCCCCCTTTAATATTGGCACGGCAACCGCTTTCTTCCCTAACGATGGGAACAAACCAGAGTGAAGTGACAAGTTGAAAAAGGTGTTTTAAAATCGGGGCAAACAAGTCATCACAAGCTCTGATTATAAAGCTCGGAATACAATCTACTGCAGTAGATAACTTTGGTTTAAGGTTTCTGATACCTTCGTCAATTTCATCCGTATCTACTCTAAAGCCCGATAAAATATCCTGGCAGTTTACTTTCATGTAAATGGGCTTCGCTCTGCTAAAGTGGGAAGAGGTGGGAGGAGCTTCCCCTCAACTCCTAACCTGTCACCAACGATAGTTCAAAGGAGTGTATGGGGCACAGTCAGAGAAGTGACAGATAAGTAGGTGACACCAACACCTGAACTAACATGTCAAAACATCGTAACATATGTAGCACACAATCCACAAAAATAAGCGCAAAAAAAATCACTATTTTCAGGATGACAGTTACCTGCATTGGCTGTACACCAGGCATCGACAGTGGAAACTGAGCGGCTGCCGAAACGAATGAAATATTTCCCACGAAAACAACATCGATAATCATCGCGATAACGCAAAAGTAGGACTTCATTCTGCAAACGGTGAACAGCAACTGCACCATCGATGTATGGCCACGTGTCACGGAGAGCTGCGAGCTTGGCAGGATATGTCTCAACAGCCTATTTTTTTATATTTCGGCATTTTTACATAGTTTATTTAGTTTATTCAACCCTATACGGACAGTGCGGTGGAACTTACGAGCTCGCCGGACGAATTCACCACCTCCCTCGGATCACTTCACCCCCCTCTCTGTGCCCGGGTATGGGTGAGCGCCAGATCACGTGGCGGAATAAAGGCGTGTGACTGACTCAGCAATAACGAAAAAACAGTTAGGGCGCAGGCGAGCTGGTGTAAGTTTACCATTTTTTACCACCCGAGACTGGGTGGAAGAAACACGACGACGTCAGCAATAACGTAGTTTCCACTGCATTGTCAGTTTAGGGGTGAAAGGGTAAAAAAAAGAAAAAAGACATTACGTAGAAACACAGCATGCCTGAAAGTTATGTCAATGTGCTTTGGACGTTCTGTAAACATGTACTTTGCCTTGTGTCTGAGCGAGTGGTATGGCTATAGAAGGCATTGCACTAGAGGAAAGGGAAAGAGAGAAATAGTCGTCTGCTTCGTAGACTGAGCGGTACCTAACATACGGCTAGCATGCAAACATGTTTTAAAGTCACGTCATTTCGGCGATTTCCGGCGCAAATGCACCTGTGCGGGTTATCGTACAGTATTATACACGATAAAATGATTCACCGAACAAAATCTTGCTGTCCCCCGACGTGCAATAAGAAATAGATAAAAAATGAGAACAACTTTGTAAACAGCAGATCGGTATAGGACTGCCATTTCCGGCGATTAGTAAAGGCAGCTGCAGTAGCTTTTCACTTGATGGTGTTCTAGCAACTATAAATTAAAGGCCTGAATTAAAATCAAAAAGAAGACGGCCTCACCAAATAAGTGACAACCGCGTGTATTTTCTTTTTTTTGATAGCAAGTAATTTGCACAGAATTTGTTGCTTCTAAGCCTTCGATATGGAGACTTTAGAGGGCTTACATTATCGTAGATGTTTGTAGTGGTCTATTTACAACCAAAATACCTTTTTGTGAAGCTTCGATGGCGCTTGGGGAATAAGCTACCATGGGTACTCGATTGTCTTCAATGCGCCGCCGAAAACCAAACGACGCGAGTACGCCGGCAGCGTGTTGTGTAAAAAACGTTCATTGTTATTTATAAAAAAAAGTAAAGTAGCTAACTTTAACTTGATGCGATTTCTTAACAAAATTCTACCAGTTATTGAGGATTTCCTTACGCACTTACGTGCGTAAAGAAATCCGCCTTGCGGTGTATTGTTTCTAACCACGGAATGTTTTTCTTCAGTGGTTGCTGGCCCTTCGCCCCGGTTTTCCGACAGCGTGAGCGGAAACAAATTCAGTTTCCCCGATAAATTTAGCGGAAAAATTAACGTTACGTGACCTGGCCACCCATTCAGTCTCCCCGCTAAATTTGGCGCGAAAATCGTTGTCACGTGACCTGACGTCACGGGACCTACAGACGAATTCAAGTTCCCCGCTAAATTTAGCGGAAATACTTACGTCACGCAACCTATGAACCAATTCAAGTTCCTCGCTAAATTTGGCGGAAAAACGTGGCGACGATATGACGATCGTCATAGTCATATCGTCGAATAAGTGGCACCATTGTCTCAACGCATCATGCCGCACAATGATCCCCCATCTTTTGTTGATTTGTTTTGTTCGTACGACGTTTTTTTAAAAAAAAAGCGAGGCTTTTTCGATCTAGTTCCTCCTTCCTGCTGACGCAGTAGACGCCGCAGCTGAGGGGGTAGTACTGCCGGTGGACGTGCTACTGATGTAACCGAACGAAGTACTCTAGCAGCACATTTACTGAAATCAAAACAACAGAGCACTAAAGGCTCTTCCTGGAACTGCCGTCGGCTGCACCGAAAGCTATGGCTTTCGGCGCAGCCGACGTGCAGCGGACGGGTACTGCCAGAACGGCCTGCGGTTTGTCGTCTGCTATCGAGATCGGACGCGTGCCCTCCAACTGCCGAGCCCGTTAAAATGCCCGGATGTATGAAGACGGTGCAGCAGTCCAACAAGATGCAGGGAGTGCAAGATGGCGCCGGCCTGGGAGACAGATTTCGATAAATGCCACCTAGGATATCCTCTTTTTTTTTTTTTTTTTTGTCTGGTGCAACCACAATATAAAAAAAAGCTAAGTAAGATGCAGGCACCAAACTGGTAGTTGGTGCTCACTCACAGATTAAGAAACGAATGGGCGTGGCTCGTTATGTCAGTTCACGTTTCTCGCTACGTGATTGGCTCTTCGGCCTTCTCCTCGGATAATGCTGTATTCTCATTGGCTGCGGAATAATAATGAGATGTTAGGAACTCGTTACGTCCCGTGTTTTTGAAGCTCTCAGTGACCTTTATTTTATACATATGTATAGAATGCCGCAGGCCTGAGCGGTGTCGTAATGCACATATGTAGATGGGGAGCGAGTGTATCTCAACTTTCCCTTAAAGGGGTAGGGAAACGAAATTTCAGCGCTCATTTTCTGGCTTTAATGTGTTGCATGTTGCACCCTAACCTCAAAAACACCAGTCCTCCGTTGAAAAGCACAAGAAAACTAATTTTAAAGCTAAATAAACGATCTTCAATGTGCACCTGGTGGATGCATGCGGAGCCTATTTGGGAGGTAGTCTAGCAACGTTGTGGAAACTGCTACGTAGTCGTGACGTAGCAGTTTCCTTCGGAGCAGCGCCGCTCTTTGGTATTTCAACATTTTCCTTCTTAGCTTTCCTCCTCAACTCACAAGTCGCGCATTCTACCAAACGGTTCAAGAAGACGGAAAGGAAGGACTCCCCTCTTTCTCGGACCCTCGTTCGTGCAACCGGACATAGCCATTCTCCCCCTAGAAGATTAGCACGTCGCTCAAAACTCGAACAAAAGTTGCTTTCCCCACCTCGTTCAGCCCTAAGCTGACAGTGATGTGGAAGCTACGTGCTCCTTGGGCCAGCCACACGCTCGTCACCCCACGGGCACTTCGAGCGGCTCGGTTGTAACGCGCTGACGCTATTGACACCATCACAACGCTGACAACGCCACCAAGGGCAAAGCTCATAACCACGCCTGCCTTGCTACTCCACGAACGCGGGAAATCTTTTCTTTCTGTTTTTGTTTGCGCCGGATATCCCATGACGCATCGCGCTCTCCGTTCGCTTCTCTTCGAGCGCTTGCTCGAGTGCACCGTTTGGAACGAAAAATATGGCCAATCGTTCAAAATACAAACGCGCGATTATCATTTACGGTTATTATACGTCATGCTTGACTCATTTCCGAACGAAATCTGAATACTTCAATTTTTGTTTCCGTACCCCTTTAATTCGTTTCCTTGAGCAACCACGAGCGGAAAAGGCTAATTCAAATGTAAGTATCAAACTATCCACCTCTCCTATAAGTATCTCCCTCTCTCTCTCTCTCTCTCTCTCTCTCTCTCAAAAAAAAATAAAAATAAAAAAAATAAAAATTTTGATGTAGATTTTTGAGGCACAGTTGTGCTAGGTGGCCAATGGGAAGAAACGGACTAGCCAACGTTACTAGAAAAATTCAGTTGGGAAACTGCCATAGAGCCTGCTTTCAAAATGTGACTGACGGAACGCTAAAGAGAGAAGGAGGTTTCCCCCTCTCTTCTACAGCGTTCCGTCTGCTTCCTCCTTCCCGGCCCGTCTTACCCTCGCCCTTCGTTTTTTTGAATGTTTGTCGAACCGGATTTTAAGGTCCAACTTTCGAGAGTCGACTGGTTCGACGAACCTTCGAACGTTTAACCAGAACCGACCGGTTCGACTTTGTGGTCAGTGTGGCCAGACCTTGATACAAGCATGTCGAGGTTTGGAGAATTTTTTTTATGCAAACGGCTATTTTAATTTTATGAACAGTTGCAATTAAAAGAAACTAATTCTGATCACCGAAGAAGTTAATAACTTAATTTTTTGTACTGTATTAACTGCAATAACCAATCAGTGCTGCCCTTAATTCATCCCTTAGCCATCACCATCAAATATGAAGCCAACTGGCCAGCCAACCTGTCGCGCATGCGCATAGCAGTCGAACTTGAGTCGAACCTTTGTCGAACTTATTACGAAAAGCTCGAAAAAGTCGAACCTTGTCAAACTCGAACCTGGACCGGTTCGCGAGATTCCTAATCGCAACGCCGCCTTTCTCCTAGGGTGACCACCCGTCCCGCGACTCGCGGGACTGTCTCGTAAGTTGAGGGCTCTTGTCCCGCGCCCTTCAAGGAATACCAAAATCTTCAAAATGTCCCGCATTGCATGGCTGTCCCTATCCGCACCCGAAGTGCGAATAAGGGTGGATCCGCACCCGAGGTGCGAATTAGGACGCATTTTTATCCGCACCTGAGGCGCGGATAAGGGTGATTTCTTATCCGCACCCAAAGTGCGCATACGCACGAAGTATTATTATTCTCATTGTTATTATTATCAGCAGTAGTATTATTAATTATTCTTCGAGTAATTTTAAGTCAACTCAGAGTGCGATTGCAGCGCCACAAAATGCGGAGCGGCTTTATTTGCTTTGCTTGGTGTCACCGTGCCGCCGACCGTGCTCAGGTGCGTGCTTCGTTTAATCGCCGGTTGGCAGCCTGTCTACGGTTTAAACACTCTCTAATTTATTGTTATTTTCGGCATGTGGAGTCTATTAAAGCAGTTGAGCACGTAGTCAAGGCGTCAAGGTCTGTCGAGGCAGTACCTACTGCAGTACGTTACAGCCACGCTGGCTGCGCCGGCCCTATCCGAGTCGGGGTCTTCGGACTTTCCTGAAGACGATGTTTCTGACGTGGTACAAGTTGGAACTGCCTTCGATGACTTCAAATCCTTCGAGAAGGCCTTCAAGGATTACCAACAGGCAACGCATCAGCTCTTCGTGGTGCACAGGTCGAATTCTGTTGAAGTGGCGAACAGGGGCTTGGATCCCCCCAAGACGTTGAAAGCGGAACTCGTTTACGCCAACGTTACGTACAAGTGCAAGCATGCAGGGATGCCACGGCATGAAGGAAAGGGTCTTCGGCCAAATCAACGGTAGTTTGGGTTATTATGCAGTCTTCATTCTTGTGTCATGAAAATGCCGAAAATAAACAGCTTAGCACAGAGAAATCAGGAAATCTCGTTAGGGACACTGACAGGGTATTTATGCTCGCAAATGTTTTTATTTGTACATTACGTATGAGAACCCCCAGAACAATATTCGTGGCTCGAAATTCGTTTTCTTTCCGCCCGAAAACCGCCGATCGAGAACAGCCGATTTGAGTCGCGCTCACTCTCTTCTCCGTGGTCCATAGCCGTGGTTACTTGCAGTTTTCTACGGTTTAGACACAACCCCACCAAAAGTCCACTTTCGATTTCGAGCAGCTGCGTTTTTCTTCTTTTTTTTTAATTAAAAATAGGCGTGATGTTGCAAAATATTGATTGGGTAGTCTTCTGACACTAATAAATCGCAATGCAAAAAAAAATGGAGGTGTCAGTGTCTCTTTAACAATAGAAATGTTATTTAAATTGTTAATAACATTTATCTGTTGTCTTCTCGTTGTCCATGTTTTGCACAGTCCTTTGCATTTGACGCAGCTGCCTGAGGGGAAATGATAATGCAGGTAGTTCTCTCTTACTGGCTGACAACGAATGGACATGAGAAAAATGTTTAAAAAATGCTGGCATAGCTCGGAAAAAAGAATTTCGGCAGTGCTCGTTTTTTGCGTGTAAACTGATACCAGTTACATTCAGTTAATCCAAATGCATATTTGCCGTGGTAATAGTGCAATGCCTTTGGAAAATAGATGTTGGCAGGCCACAAAGACCGACATATGCTAAAATTCATCTGATATGTGTATTACCGGTGTCGGATACAATTTTAATGCAAGCTTCTGTTTCGAATTTTATTCAAACAAATAGACGGGTGAAATGCTTCCATTATAAATTTTGATCAATTATCATGTTGCTAATACTTGAGTTGTATTGGTTTTAGACATTGCAAAATAACCGAGATAATTAAAGTATATATACCTAGAAGTAATTTTTTTAGAAAGCCCACGTAAATTAGAAAACATTTTTTTTTTGCTGAATGATTGACTGCAGCTCGTACAATATCGCACCCAAAGAATTGGTACTGAGGTGCTGTACCGTGTCTATGCGCCGAGAAGGTAAGGAAGGAAGAGATGAGGGCACGCGGGGACGTCAGTATGCTGAGCTCTGGTTGGAATGATTAGTGGGTACACCTAAAGCTAGCAGCCTTTGTCTCCATTGCACTTGTCAAATGCGTTAAAACACGGAATGCAGGCGTTCGCCATTTGGCTCTCGCATTCGAACGGGTTCCACGAATGCAGTGAAGATAAAGGCAGCAAGCTTTAGGTCTACCCACTAATCATTCGAATCAGAGCTCAGCATTCTGACATCCCCACGAGCTCTCGTCTCCTCCTCCCCCTCACTTTCTCAGTGCATTCTTTTGATAGCCGGTGCAATATCACCTCGACAAAAATGCCAGCAGTCACGTGATTGTTAACAGCCAATGAGAGCCAATTCCCTCTCCACCGATGCTTAGAACCCTGCTTAGTGTCTCCTCGTCCTCCTTCGCTCCCTCTCTACTACTGTTGTTATTCTCCTCATTTGCTCTCATGGTCACTCAGGTGTGCAGTAGCTCGGAGGGGTTTGCATGTACTGGTTGTCGCCTGTTTAACGCGCTGGAAGCTTTTGCTGTTATGTAGCGGGCACATAGAATTTTCTTACGGGGGGGTGCCCGCGTAGGTCAAAATGCTCTGGGTAGAAGAGGGGAAGAGGAGGTGGCAGCAAAACTGAAAAATTCTGGGGGGTGCTCGGGCCCCCTGGGCACGCCCCACGGATTTGTGCCTGTTATGTAGTATGATATGGACAATATTCCACAGGCCAGTAAGGCATGGTCCATAATAGTCGTCTGCTGCTGCCAAATATGGATGGACAGAACAGGGTCTGCTGGCATCATTTCACTCGGTCAGCTTTACGTCACAAAGAGCGTTCGATAAGACTCTGAGAAGCAGCCAACGCTTTATTAGGAGAAGCTAGGTCTCCCAGTGAAAAGTCTGCTGCCCGTCCAAGACTTATCGAACACTCTTTTTTACGTTGTTCTCATCAGCTTCGACCTGCTCATGTTTTGTTTGGGCTTCAGTCGGCTGCCATCGAAGCCCAGGCACCAGGATTATGGCAAATCAATGTTATGTGAATATCACCTATTTGGGTCACTGATCATTTTTAGAAATTACTTTTTGAGAAGGATGGGCTCAATTTATATAGTACAACAGTCGAATCTCGTTAATTCGAACCCGAGAAGGACCGAAAATTTGTTTGAATAAAGCAAAGTTTGAATTACCAGGAGTTTCCTCCCATAGAGACACATAGGATGGGACCTGCATGTTAGTATGAATTATCCACAAATTTGAATTAAGAGTGTTTTAAGTAACAAGATTCGACTGTAATACTCAAAACAAATATAACTACTATAATGATGTTGTTTCACCCATACATTGTTTGCAACTTTATCTGATAATAAACTTGCTTTCATTTCAGAACAACAAAAGTTGACTGTACAGCGTTTGTCAAGTGCAGCGCTAAGAAAGACATTCAGAAGCTCGTAATAGTTGATGTGTGCCTTAAGCACTCGAATCTCGAGGTGAGTGAGGCCGTATTTCGGCACTACCCACAAAATCGCCGCCTGACTGCTGAGGAAGCACTTCTCGCCGCAGAACCTGTGAATGAGCTTCAATCAAACCCCTCACTTCTGCGAAGTTTCCTCCAAAACAAAACTTGAAAACCACTAACAGCAAAAGACATCGAGAATGTTGTTGCACGTCTCAAAGGAAGCAAGAAGCCAGATGTTGACCAACTTGCCGAAGAGATCAAAGAAATCTTCCGAAAAGATCCCACAGCAGCGGTAACTCTCGGAACAAGTGAATCCAACGAGATGGAGCTTCTTTTTATTCAAACTACCATGATGGCCCAGTTTTATGAAAAGTTTCCCGAAGTGTTGCTCCTCGACGGCACCTACAGGACCAACAACTTGAAAATGACCCTCTTTGTTTTTATGGTGGTCGACGGAAATGGGTGTAGCCAGGTTGTGGCTTACTGCTTCGTAAGCAGCGAGGGTCTTGCCCACATGGACATTATGATGAGGACCTTTGTGGTCCTGCAGGGAATGCAGAAGACAAAGTGTGTCATCGTAGACAAAGATTTCAAAGAAATAAGAGCCATCCGTGACAACTTTTCGCCAGACACTGTCATTCAGCTGTGTGAATTTCATGTGAAGAAGGCGTTGAAGAAGGCTGTTGGCAGCAGCAAGACGGACAATGACAAGAAGATGCTCAATGGTCTTTTGGAGCGGATGATCCATGCCCCAAATAAAGAGGCATACCAAGATCTTAAAGCAGAATTGGACCGCACGGCCAGCAAAAGCTTCACAGAGTATTTCAACAAGAACTGGGATGGCATCCAGGACATGTGGGTTCGCTATCGTTGCGACAGACACTTCAACCTCGGCAACAACACCACGAACCGAGTTGAGTGTCACAATTCAAAACTGAAGGCAGTCTTGAAAGCAAATGACAAACTCCATGCAACTTTGAAGTCTATGCTGAAGCTCCATAGCACCAAGATAATTGAAGCAGAGCACAGGCATGCCCTCGATGCCACCACGACGTTCTTCACGTACAGGAGCAGCTCTGATCTAATTCACCAATGCTCCTCACTGTTGACGCCGTTCGCTACACAGGCAGTAGTATGTGAGGAGGAACGAGCAAACAAGATGGCTGGAGCATCCATTGCAAATGATGGAGAGGACTACTCTGTCCCAACCCAGAGAGGCGTGTATGAGGTACTCTACACTTTGGCGAGCTGCACGTGCAGAACTTTCACCACAATGGGAGTAATATGCCGCCATATAATTTTCGTATCATGGCAAACAGGGCGTGCGATTGACGTTGCTACGGCAACAAACTCCAGGTAGAAGAAAGCGTCGCAGCCGTACCTTCCTGCAGAAATCAGCAATCGGGGAGCACCACAGCTTCAGTGCATGCAGCTGAAAGAGCCAGACTACAGTACCGCTTCAAGAGGAGCGAAGTACAACCATGCTCTTTGTCTGCTGAAAGACATTGGGGACCTGGTGGCAGAGTGCGGTTCGAAGAGTTCAAGTGCAGAATTAATCTAATCAAGAAACTAAAGGCCTTGTGGATGAAAAATAAGACTGTAGAAATTTGGTGCAGCAGTGGCACCGAAAGTGATGAAGATGCCTTCCCAGAGGACTGCAGTGACACAATTGCAAGAATCTCAGAAGAATCAACCCCTAGCAGCCATGTCCGCACATCATTGTCATGCTTGCCAGACTATCAGGTACCAAGTCCCCTTCCATTGCATCTGTTTCATTTTTTTAATCTATGTCCCTTCATCCAGTCCCCTGGTGCAGAGCCGCAGTCTCATGCAGAGCCTGTAACCCACACACCAGAAATAGTTTCTCGGCAAAGCCCTCAGGTACTTGTCATTCTCCCCTGCTTTTGATTATTTTTGACCTGTGCTATTTTATCCAGTTCCCTGGCACAGCACCACGGCCACCTGCAATGCCCGCAGCCCAGCCTCTGACACCAGTGTCTTCCCAAGGCTACCAGGTAACTGAGTCCTTCTCCCATGCCTTCGAATGTTTTTGACCTGTGCTCTCATCCAGTTTCCTGGCACAACACTGCGACCATCTCCAGTGCCTGCAGCTAAGTCTCCGGCGCCAGTGTCTTCCCAAGGCTCCCAGGTACTGAGTCTTCTTCCCATGCATTTGAATGTTTTTTACCTGTGCTCTTTCATCCAGTTTCCTGGCACAGCACTCCGGCCATCTCCAGTGTCTGGAGCTAAGTCTTCAGCAGCAGTGTCTTCCCAAGGCTCCCAGGTACTGAGTCTTCTTCCTTTGCCTTCGAATGTTTTTGACCTGTGCTCTTTCATCCAGTTTCCTAGTACAGCACCGAAGCCACCTCCAGTGCCTGCAGCTAAGTCTCCGGCAGCAGTGTCTTCCCAAGGCTCCCGGGTACTGAGTCTTCTTCCTTTGCATTCGAATGTTTTTGACCTGTGCTCTTTCATCCAGTTTCCTGGCACAGCACTCCGGCCATCTCTAGTGTCTGGAGCAAAGTCTCCAGCAGCAGTGTCTTCCCAAGGCTCCCAGGTACAGAGTCTTCTTCCCTTGCATTCGAATGTTTTTGACCTGTGCTGTTTCATCCAGTTTCCTGGCACAGCACTGCCGCCATCTCCAGTGAATGTAGCTAAGTCTTCGGCAGCAGTGTCTTCCCAAGGCCCCCCGGTACTGGGTCTTTTTCCCTTGCCTTTGAATCTTTTTGACGTGTTCTCTTTCATCCAGTTTCCTGGTACAGCACTGAAGCCACCTCCAGTGTCTGGAGCTAAGTCTTCAGCAGCAGTGTCTTCCCAAGGCTCCCAGGTACCGAGTCTTCTTCCCTTGCCTTCGAATGTTTTTGACCTGTGCTGTTTCATCCAGTTTCCAGGCACAGCACTCCAGCCATCTCCAGTGCATGTAGCTAAGTCCTCGGCAGCAGTGTCTTCCCAAGTCTCCCAGGTACTGAGTCTTTTCCCCTTGCCTTCGAATCTTTTTCACCTGTTCTCTTTCATCCAGTTTCCTGGTACAGCACTGAAGCCACATCCCATGCCTGCAGCTAAGTCTTTGGCAGCAGTGTCTTCCCAAGGCTCCCAGGTACTGAGTCTTTTTCCCTTGCCTTTGAATCTTTTTCACCTGTTCTTTTTCATCCAGTTTTCTGGTACAACACTCAAGCCACCTCCAGTGTCTGGAGCTAAGTCTTAGGCAGCAGTGTCTTCCCAAGGCTCCCAGGTACTGAGTCTTTTTCCCTTGCCTTTGGATCTTTTTCACCTGTTCTTTTTCATCCAGTTTTCTGGTACAACACTCAAACCACCTCCAGTGTCTGGAGCTAAGTCTCCAGCAGCGGTGTCTTCCCAAGGCTCCCAGGTACCGAGTCTTCTTCCCTTGCCTTCGAATGTTTTTGACATGTGCTGTTTCATCCAGTTTCCTGGTACAGCACTGAAGCCACCTCCAGTGCCTGCAGCTAAGTCTCCGGCAGCAGTGTCTTCCCAAGGCTCCCAGGTACTGAGTCTTCCCTTGCATTCGAATGTTTTTGACTTGTGCTCTTTCATCCAGTTTCCTGGCACAGCACTCCGGCCATCTCCAGTGTCTGGAGCAAAGTCTCCAGCAGCAGTGTCTTCCCAAGGCTCCCAGGTAGCGAGTCTTCTTCCCTTGCCTTCGAATGTTTTTGACCTGTGCTGTTTCATCCAGTTTCCTGGCACAGCACTGCGGCCGTCTCCAGTGTCTGGAGCTAAGTCTCCAGCAGCAGTGTCTTCCCAAGGCTCCCAGGTAGCGAGTCTTCTTCCCTTGCCTTCGAATGTTTCTGACCTGTGCTGTTTCATCCAGTTTCCTGGCACAGCACTCCGGCCATCTCCAGTGTCTGGAGCAAAGTCTCCAGCAGCAGTGTCTTCCCAAGGCTCCCAGGTAGCGAGTCTTCTTCCCTTGCCTTCGAATGTTTTTGACCTGTGCTGTTTCATCCAGTTTCCTGGCACAGCACTGCGGCCATCTCCAGTGTCTGGAGCAAAGTCTCCAGCAGCAGTGTCTTCCCAAGGCTCCCAGGTAGCGAGTCTTCTTCCTTTGCCTTCGAATGTTTTTGACCTGTGCTGTTTCATCCAGTTTCCTGGCACAGCACTCCGGCCATCTCCAGTGTCTGGAGCAAAGTCTCCAGCAGCAGTGTCTTCTCAAGGCTCCCAGGTACCGAGTCTTCTTCCCTTGCCTTCAAATGTTTTTGACCTGTGCTGTTTCATCCAGTTTCCTGGCACAGCACTACAGCCGTCTCCAGTGTCTGGATCTAAGTCTCCAGCAGCAGTGTCTTCCCAAAGCTCCCAGGTACTGAGTCTTCTTCCCTTCCCTTCGAATGTTTTTGACCTGTGCTGTTTCATCCAGTTTCCTGGCACAGCACTGCGGCCATCTCCAGTGCATGTAGCTAAGTCTCCGGCAGCAGTGTTCTTCCCGAGATTCCCAGGTACTGAGTCTTTTTCCCTTGCCTTCGAATGTTTTTGACTTGTGCTCTTTCATCCAGTTTCCTGGTACAGCACTGAAGCCACCTCCAGTGCCTGCAGCTAAGTCTCCGGCAGCAGTGTCTTCCCAAGGCTCCCAGGTACTGAGTCTTCTTCCCTTGCATTCAAATGTTTTTGACCTGTGCTCTTTCATCCAGTTTCCTGGCACAGCACTCCAGCCATCTCCAGTGTCTGGAGCAAAGTTTCCAGCAGCAGTGTCTTCGCAAGGCTCCCAGGTACCGAGTCTTCTTCCCTTGCCTTCGAATGTTTTTGACATGTGCTCTTTCATCCAGTTTCCTGGCACAGCACTACGGCCGTCTCCAGTGTCTGGAGCTAAGTCCCCAGCAGCAGTGTCTTCCCAAGGCTCCCAGGTACCGAGTCTTCTTCCCTTGCCTTCGAATGTTTCGACCTGTGCTCTTTCATCCAGTTTCCTGGCACAGCACTACGGCCGTCTCCAGTGTCTGGAGCTAAGTCTCCGGCAGCAGTGTCTTCCCGAGACTTCCAGGTACTGAGTCTTTTTCCCTTGCCTTCGAATGTTTTTGACCTGTTCTTTTTCATCCAGCTTCCTGGTACAGCACTGAAGCCACCTCCAGTGCCTGCAGCTAAGTCTCCGGCAGCAGTGTCTTCCCGAGACTCCCAGGTGCTGAGTCTTTTTCCCTTGCCTTCGAATGTTTTTGACCTGTGCTCTTTCATCCAGTTTCCTGGTACAGCACTGAAGCCACTTCTAGTGCCTGCAGCTAAGTCTCCGGCGGCAGTGTCTTCCCGAGACTCCCAGGTCCTGAGTCTTCTTCCCTTGCCTTCGAATGTTTTTGACCTGTGCTCTTTCATCCAGCTTCCTGGTACAGCACCGAAGCCACCTCCAGTGCCTGGAGCTAAGTCTCCAGCAGCAGTGTCTTCCCAAGGCTCCCAGGTACTGAGTCTTCTTCCCTTGACTTCGAATGTTTTTGACCTGTGCTCTTTCATCCAGTTTCCTGGCACAGCACTGCTGCCACCTCCAGTGCCTGCAGCTAAGTCTTCGGCAGCAGAAGGCTCCCAGGTACTGAGTCATTCTCCCTTGCCTTCTAATGTTTTTGACCTTTGCTGTTTCATCCAGTTTTCTTGTACAGCACTGTGGCTATCTACAGTGCCTGCAGCTAAGTCTCTGGCACCAGTGCCTCCAAAAAGCTAGGTATTCATACGAGGGAAATCTAACACTTCTTTCTGTGGCGTGCGTATCATTTGACGATGACGTCATGCTTTTCTGAGGCGGCGCGGTGACGCACAGCTCTGCGTCCAAGGGTGGAGGATGTGCTCACGCGGTACAAATGCTTCTCGGTTTCTCCGGCTTGACGTAAGCGGAGCTGTTGTGGAAGGGGCCCCACTGGCTGATGTCACACACATCTGTCCGTGAACTTTTTATTTTGTGTGATACCGCATAATCTTCTGGCACAAGAGCCTCACCAAGGCTCCTAAGTACAAAATCCTTTTCTTACCTTTGATTTCTCATTTCTTGCAGCTCCCAAATGCAGCAGGGCTGGAGGAAGGGGTGCTGAGGAAGTCTCTTTCCATGAAATTAAGCCAAGGTTTCCAGGTCTGGAGTCCTTGGTTTTGTGTTTGAAAACTTTGTTAATTTTCATTATTTTAACCCTGGAGAGTGGGGACAGCAAGGAAAACACAACAAAGATCTGTGTCGTGTTGTACTTCTTGTCCCCACTCTCCAGGGTTAAAATAATGTCTAAACTCAACCAGCTCGCATGCGCCCTTGCTTTAACTTTGTTAATTTCTTATTTCTTGCAGCTCCCAGATGCAGCAGGACCAGAAGAAGGCTTGCTGAAGAAGTCTTTCTCTATGGAATTAAGCCAAGGTTTCGAGGTTTGGAGTACTAGGGTTTGTTGTTGAAATCTTTGTTAATTTTTTCATTTCTTGCAGCTCCCGGATGCAGGAAGACCAGTGAAAGGGTTTCCGAGGAAGTCTCTTTCCATGGAATTGAGCCAAGGTTTTGAGGTCTGGAGTCCTTGGTTTAGATTTTGAAACCTTTGTTAATTTCTCGTTTCTTGCAGCTCCCAGATGCAGCAGGACCAGAAGAAGGCTTGTTGAAGAAGTCTTTCTCTATGGAATTAAGCCAAGGCTTCGAGGTTTGGGGTACTAGGTTTTGTTTTTGAAATCTTTGTTAATTTCCTTTTTCCTTGCAGCTCCCAGATGCAGCAAGACCAGAAGGCTTGTTGAAGAAGTCTTTCTCTATGGAATTAAGCCAAGGCTTCGAGGTCTGGAGTACTATGTTTTGTTTTTGAAATCTTTGTTAATTTCTCGTTTCTTACAGCTCCGAGATGCAGCAGGACCAGAAGGCTTGCCAGAGAAGTCTTTCTCTATGGAATTAAGCCAAGGTTTCAAGGTCCGGAGTCTTTGATTTAATTTGTTCTAGAAAACTTCGTTAATTTCTCGTTTCTTGCAGCTCTCGGATGCAGCAGGACCAGAAGGCTTGCCGATGAAGTCTCTCCCTATGGAATTGAGCCAAGGTTTTGAGGTCTGGAGTCCTATGTTTTGTTTTTGGAATCTTTGGTAATTTTTGGTTTCTTGCAGCTCCCAGAGTCAGCAGGACCAGATGAAGAGTTGCCAAAGGAGATTATGCCTGTGCAACTTAGCCAAGGCTTGGAGGTATGAAGGACTGGTGCCTTTCTCTCAATTGCTTTTTAACAATTTTTGTTTTGTTTAGTCTTCTGATACAGCAGTAAGTGCAGCAGTGAACAATGCCCTGCAAGGCGTGAGGCTGTCAGCTCGCAAGGGACCACGTGGAAACCCCTGTGGATCCAAAGACTCCTGCACAGGAATTAGATTTCCTTCTAGAAAGAAGGCAAACCAGGCTTCATTAAATTGTTTATTTGCAGCGCTTCCCACAAAAGAGAAGACATTGCGTAAGTGCATTCATTAGGCATTTCATTGGTGTAACTTAGTTGCATAAATAAGTGTTGTGGTAATTTATAGCTATGCTGCACTGGTTCGTCGATGGTGAGACTGCATCCGACACATTGAAAGATGGGTACTGCATACAGGAACGGGATATCTCTGTCACCTCTAAATCATTGTCAAGTGGTGCCTTAGACACCCGAGCACCAATTCTCACATTGAAGAAGTACTTCTCTCGAGCTGCTTGGTGCAAAATCAACGAACTTCGTACATATAGGATCTAGCTTTAAAATTTGATGTAGTTTTTCTACTGCACTTGTGTTTTTGACTGTAGAACAGAATCCTGTTTTTATTTTTTCTAATGTTTCAGTGAAAGAAAAGAAAGAGCAAGGTCTGTGGTTTTGCCATAAATGTGACCTCGAAGATGACCACACCATCAAGATGATAGCGTGTGACCTGTGCATGGAGTGGTACCACTGGTGAGCTAATAACTCTACTTAAAACTGTATTTTAATGCAAGCTAAATATAAAACTTACTCATGCAGAGCACACTATGCACAAGTGGGGAGAAAAGCTTCAGCTCAAATTTTCCAAGAATGTAGCATAGAAAATGCTTAAAAAGGAGTTATTCTCAATACTTTTGTTGTGTCTTAACCTTGCAATGTGACCGCCATCTGAGCAAGTGCTTTTTTTCTTTTCTGAAGGCCTTGCGTAGGTATCGGCAAGAAAACTGTTCCCAGAGGGGATTGGTTCTGCTACAACTGCAAATAGGAAAACAACAAGGATCTAGACACTACAAGTCACGGACAAGAAAATGATCACAAGAAAATAATCTCCTGAGCCAGACGGTCAACTTGGAGTAATTTCTCTATTTCCTGTGTATACCGTGACTCAACGTGTGGATCTTATTTTTCTTGAAGTAACTTCAAGAAGAAGGTTTCCAGAAAGAAGATTGATTATATTTATATCGCCTATGGACCGTTTTGTTGGTCTTCAAGAAGTTTTTTCGATTGTTAACATAATTTTGCATCTTCCAGATTTTTTAAAATGTATTATTTTTTTTAATGTTTCGACAAGCTTTACATTCTTTATTTTTCAGTGATATCTACTGCATTGCATGTGTCATGAGTGTGCTTTTTATTTTTGTTTTGAGGCGTTTTTTTAGTATATGCAATTTGTGTGGATTATTCTTAACATTTCTTAATGTTAATTTTGGTATGTTTCAATGCATCTTGTATAATTTTTAATGATTCATTTATATTTTCTTTGTCATGTGTCAATTCTTATCTTCAACTGTCTTTAGCAGTGTGGCAGTATTTTAATTCAGTTTACCGTTTTAGCATGTCATGGAGTCGCACTCAAGGGTTTAATTTCGCTCATTGTTTACTGTACTGTACATTTCAATGCTAGACTCACTATTACAAACAATTATGCACAGATGTTGGGACATATCAGGTCCTGGATGTCAAGTAAGCTTCTAGATGTACCACATTTTGTCATGTGAATCCTGCATTTCATGTTCTTGAGTTTTCGATTTTTATGTCTTGACCTGTAGCACATTTCAAACGATTTTGACTTTAACTGCTGCTGTTTTTCTTCCTGCTTTTCCTCTGAACTTTTTGAAATATGGTTTCTTCTTGATACTTGAAAATAAATTGTACAATGGTCCAAATAATGCCTCTCTTGCCATTTGTATCAATAAAAACATTTGATAATCCTCAATGTACTAGTTATTTTGTGCAACATGAGCCATCATTGCATATCTGGAACAGGATTGACCTTCGGATACATGCCCTTTTGCATAAGGGCACTGCTTTAACCGTTTTGCTTAATGCACAGTTAGAGAATTCCACATGCAGTGTTACAGGGAACTGACATGGTGTAACACATCCTCCAAGAATGGAACAGGAACTCGGTCTGCTCCGATCTGCTCGCTGAGGCTATGGTTTTTTTCTGTTTACTATGTTATGCTAAAATAGAGTATTGTCATAGTCATTGAAGTTCCCTCCTAATGACGTTTCCTCTAACTTTCTTTTGTTTTGCTGGATGATGGATATTCTGATACAAGACATTTCTTCACAACACATTTCGAGGAAAGGCACCAAGGTAATGTATTTCCGCTTCGTCGTGTTGTTGCTCGTGCAGAAATATGGCTGTGCTTCTATACAGCGCGGTGCCTTCTGTTCCTGTAGTTTCTAAGAGTGAAGAAGCCAAGAAAGTACAGCGGTGCAGCAGTTGCATCTCTTAGTAACAGTGTAAATTTCATGTCTAAATTCTGCTTCAAAGTTCTTTTTTGTTTTTTTTCTTTCTTAATGCACAGTAACTGAATTCCTTTTCGTTTGCTAGCCAGATTTCATTGAGTTTCTAAGTTGCGGCATTCGATGCCAGTTATTAAAGTTGTTGGCGAGGTTTAAATGCATGTCATAACAGTTACAAACCAACATTTTTCGACAAGGTTCCATCGCGAGCGGCTTTGCAAAATGCTTTTTTCGCGAGCGCTCGCGAAAGCATCCAACAAAGCCGTGCTCCCGCGCTCAAATTAATCAAGATTCTAACAAAGCTCACATTATCTCGAACAGCCAGGAAGCGCGAGACTCTAATCCGCACCGTCCACCCCGCATCACAGCCCCCCAACTGCAACAACCTCGCACCGCTGCACCCCTGCACTACCCACTGTGGCGCTACCACACACACACGCCAACGAAAAGGCGTTGCACCATCGTTGCGTTGCACACACACACACACACACAAATTAATAATAAATTTGCGCGTATTCGCACTTTGGGTGCGGATAAAAAGTCACCCTTATTCGCACCCTGGGTGCGGATAAAAATGAGTCCTTATTCGCACCCCGGGTGCGGATAAGAATGCGTCCTAATTCGCACCTCGGGTGCGGATAAAAATCCGCCCTTATTCGCACTTCCGGTGCGGATAGGGACAGCCGCATTGCACATTGTCGTAACATTCACTACGCAAATTATGGCGCTTCCGAAGAACGGGCCACCGGGAAGCGCGGAGGTCGCTGATGAACGTGTGAATCTCAATGATATGCCATTTTCTATCCAGGCACTGCGGGAAGCGACCGTTGCGCCTCTCCCCTTGATGGCAAAAGATTGCAAGCGAAAATTGCTCGCCAAAAGTTAAAAAAATGAACTATGTAATTATTGGCAAATCATGCTGTATCATGCAAAGTGGGTGCTCTTGGAAGCTTTTTTTTTATTTTAGTGAAGACGGCCATACAAGTAAAAAAAAACCTGCGACTCACATCGGTCGAAAAAACAACATAAGGGTCTAATCTTGTGTAGAAGCATGCTATTATAAGAGTAAGTATCGACAGAAAATAATAAGCCGAAAATATTTACTGTTTCTTATTTCATTTTGATGCATTAGAGTCTGGTGCAATCGATTTTTATGTTTTCAACTTAGACACTTTTAATACAATATTTACCATACAACTAGACCAAAATATATCACTGCTAATGAAAATTATTTTTAAATTAATGGCCGCACGTGTATAATATGCTTTCGGACAGCACAAGATTTCCGGGTGTGCGTGTTGGTAAATTTCCTGTAATACTTTTTTCTTGAGTCGTAAAAATACCGTCGTCCTCCTTTTACTCCCTCCCCCCCCCCCATTCCCCCCCCCCCCCCCCCCCCCCCCCCCCCCCCGGTTAGGGTGTCCCGCATTCCACCGGCAGGAATGGTCACCCCAATTTCTACCGCAGCGGCCACTCCGGGAACGGCACGTCTGCACATATCCGTTCAGGTCGAGTCGCGAAAAGGCCGGAGGCGCCATGTCGCAGTGCCATTTCGCAGTAACGATATAAATGAACTTTCATCTGTCGACCAGTCACTAAAGGGCGGCGGCGCTGTTATCGTATTTAGTTTAGGGAGCCTTCCTACACAGGCGTCAAGCCTGTCTTAGGGTGGGGACATCTCCGCCATTTCGGTCCCCGGAATGCAAGAGCTTCGGTCTCGTTCGGAGCGAGCGCTTAGCTCGGGTCGGTGCTTTGGCGCCATTTTGAGGGCCATTTCGCACGCGCTGGTAGTTTTCTATACTACGATGGTTGTCTTCGCCCTGTGGCAGAGGCACATCGAGACACCCAAATTTAGTTTGGTTTTGTCTCGGCAGACGCGAGTGGTCCGGGTTTCAAGGTTTGCAAGTGAACGTTTTAGTAGCGTTGGGACTATAGCGGGGCGCAATCAGGAACTTCAACCGAAAAATATAATGTTTTGGTTACAGTTACGGTTACCGTTTCCTGTTGATATCGGTTTCGTTTCGGTTTTAACGGTTTCGGTTACCGGTTACAAGTTCCTAAAAACCGGTTTACTTCGGTTTCTTTAATAATTTGCTTTATTGAAAGGCTAGACGGCCGCTTTATAATACACGATTTAAAGTAGTCCCAGATATCCAACAACAAAAATTTCAAGGAACTTAGAAACGTCTTAGTACTTTTAATAGGTCAAAAGTTTCACACGTTTCTAGCTCAAGCGCTTGCTCACTATATCCGAAAAAAACAGTGCACCCCCCCCCCCCCCCCCCAAGGGAAAAAACAACAACACGGGGACGCAGACGAAGGAAAACAGGACAAGGCGCCTTGTGCTGTATCCGTCCGTCTGTGTCTCTGTGTTTTTTCGGCGCTTTTGCAATGAACCAACCAGCTCAAATCTCCACTTAATTTCACTACATATTTTTGCGTTATAAAGTTTGATTCCCCGAGCATACATGTTACTTCTGCTACTTGGGGATCATCGCATTTTATACAATAAAAATAAAAATCAACATCGCTCCATTCCTGTTCGGCAGCGTTTGTAAACGACCCTCAGAAAGTTCCCACGGGGTGCTGGAGGAACCATTCGCACCTTCGCGTCGCTTTAGTTTATTGCAATATAAGATATGCAGAAGAGTCTCGGCCACACGAAAGGAAGGGTCAGAACTCTAGACCTCCTCTAGTAAATTACCGCTACGTGGAGTAGAGTAATAAAATTGAGAGCTGGGTGGTTGGTGAAAATCAAATAATATTGTAAATGGAATAGCATGGAAAACACAGAAAGCTGTAAAATATGTCCTGTGCTGTTTCTTTCCTTCCCTATATATTTTTTTTATCGTGGTTAGCGCCATTTTGGGTGAGAGAAAGGGAAGAGGGAAAATGGCTACCGGCGCTTTCCCCTTGCTGGCGCATTAGAAAGTGTGAAAGTCCAGGATGGAGAGCATTCGTCGGTGTTTGAACTTTGGTGCATGCATTACCCGGACCTCGTTCACGATTTCTTCTTTGTTTTAACCTGCCAAACTTAATTAGAGCCACAGGCTTGGATGGCGACACTCCCCCGGTCATCGGAACACCATTGCTTGGATATAGGGTGCACGAATAACGACAGAAAAAGTCGAATACTGTCGGAGGACCTATGTAGCTTGCACGGAATCCGGCAAGCGCTGCTGCAGTGTCTTTAAGCTCCATCACTTTTCCCATGACCCCAATCTCCGGGGGCAGTGGGTTGCGTCCGCAAACCGAAAATACTTTTGCCCAACGCCGTCATTTCGACTGTGCTCGCAACATTTTGTGAACGGAGCTCGCACCACCGATGAACATAGGCTACATTTTCAAGGAGCGTGCAAGTTTTCCCGTGATAATCGTTGTCTCAGCTGGCAACGTTTCTTAACTGAATTTATCTTAATATTGATATATTGAAGTGATGACACTGACTCGAGTTTATCATTTACAACACTTACTTGAAGGCTCATACCGCCGCCGGGTGTGGCCGGAAATCGTCGAAAAGTTAGTTCTATCGGTTTTGTGAATCGCGATCTCCTGCGCGATACCAGAGCCGCGAACATACGTGGACCGTCACAACGCGACTAGATTCTTCTTATTTTCGAAAGTAGTACATAATGTAGCTGGAAAGAAAACTCCCATTTTTGTTGCTGAAAGTTGAAACATGCTCATGCGTCGATTTCGAATCGCTGAATCATTGATCGACTCGCGCCGGCCATAGGCCGCAGCGCCAGAGCCAAAGCTCTGTCGTTGTGTAGTTTCCGGAATATAGAGCCAAAGCGTGTGTAGTTTCCGGAATATCGAATTTGTCCACTCTTCGTGGAATACCCCGTCCGTCCGTCCGTCCGTCCACCCACCCGCCCGCTCGCCTGCCCGTCCTACTTTCAAACATACCTACTACTTTCATACATAATTGAAACGGTTCGCGACACTTATTTTTTGTATCTCGACTAAAAAAAATATATTAGCGATTCTGACCAGTAGTAAGCCCAGGACCAAAGACGTCACATTTCGCGCGCTTTCGGCAACGCGGGTCGCCCTCGTAGGTGGAGGAGGTTTCCGTTTCGTCCGGTTAAAATATGACTCACTAATATTTAGGTACTCTCTCCGTGCCCGCTGGGTTGCCCGAACCCCAAGAGACGTGGAAACCGCAAAAAAGCTAGGCGCTTAATTATGATTGCAGGGCCGCTTTAATGTTTCTTCAAGGCCCACACATAGGACGTTCAGAGAGTTATATACACTCCAAGAAATTTGGTGCGTCTACTTTTCCCGCACAGACGCGGGAGTGTTAATAACTGCAGTACACGAAGAGAGCTCGGCAGATGACGCGGCTAAAAGTATATTTAAACATTAAAAAAAAAAAAAAAAAACTGTGCGCGTTGCCGCATTGAACGTGACCAACATATTCAGCGTAAAATGAAATTACTTAAAAAAAGAACATGACACGTAATGCAAATTTAAGGTCGCCGTATGTATCAAACGATTTCACTGTATAAAAAAATTATTCGCCTTAAAAAATTGAAAAATTTTAGGCAAGATTCGAGCCCATGACTCTTCGGCTGCATGCCAGACACGCTACAGACTAGGCTTTTTTTTTCTTCTTTTAGAGCACAGCTCTAAAAGAAGAAAAAAGTGGCGTCGCCATCGTCGTTGGCGTCGCCATCGTCGTTGGCGTCGCCATCGTCGTTGGCGTCGCCATCGTTGTTGGCGTCGCCGTCGGCGTAACCCCGTGGTTTATTGTGGGAAATGTCCCATAATGCAACGCACGGGACCCTCCTGACGTCACTCGTGACGTCATGTGCGACGTCGCGAGAATACCGCGCGGTGCATTATGGAATATTTCCCATGATGCAACGCGCGGGGAGGAGGAGGAGGAGGAAGGAGGAAGGGAAGAGAACGAGAGGGAGTGGAGGAAGAGAGGAGGGGAGAGAAGGAGGACGAGGGGCGGGGAGGAGGAAAAGGAGGACGAGGGGGAGAGGAGGGGAGGAGGAGGGAGGAGAGGAGAAGGGAAAAGGGGAGGAGGAGGACGAGGAGAAGAGTTGAGGAGGGGAGGGGGAGTAGCAGAGAGGGTGAGGAGGTGAGGCGGAGGGAGGAGGGGTATACTTTCCCTTCAGTACCCTTCCCTCCTCCTTCTCAAGAACCGCGCTCTAATTCGGCATTACAGGGTGTTGTAAACGTCTTTCATTTTTTTCCTTTTTAATTTTTTCTTTCGTTTTTTGTCCGCTACCGGCTAGGCCACGCAAAGAACTTTTTTTCTTCTTTAGTACTATATTTTGACAGTGAACAAAGATCCACAATGCACAATAAATTTTCACTTGAGCATGTAAACTGATATATTGAGTAAAGACGACGTTAGTGAAGATAACGATAAAACGCCGCCTGCAAGGTTTTGAGAGGTGGTGAGAATCGTTCAAACTCTCTGATCATCGACAGCTTGAAAAAGGCCGGCAACCACTCTAGTTCCGGACATATTTTCGGGTAAACAGCTCCTATCAAGTTCACATTTTCAATGAAATCATCCCGTACTGGAAGGGCATCAAGATCCTCATGACGAACTGCCATCCTACATCTCCAGTTCGCATGCAGGCCCAGTAAAAATACGAGGTCACACGGGAAAGGCGTCCCCTCCACAGACAAGAAACGTATTCTACGAGCTGTGAGTGGTAGCTAGGTCGTTTTTGAGGGTGCGTTGGAGCATATCTCCGAACAGGATAGCATCCCAGCAGTCCAGGAACACGTTCTCCACGGTCTCGGGTCTTTTGCACACAAAACAATACTCGCCCCATGGTACAAACATGGCCTTTTTCGCTAAGCATGTCTTTACTGGCAGTGTGGTGGTGTGCAGTTTAAAATAACATTTTTCCACAGATCCGGGAACGAGTTGCACGACTTGGGAACGAACGGGACTTTATATGTTTACATGTTTCGCTGTGCTCCCCCCCCCCCCCCCCCCCACACACACACACACACTCTTATTTAGGTCTAAACATAATTTCACATTTGCCGAGCTCTCTGTATACCCTTTCTTTCAAGTGCTTGGCGGGAAAAGTACACGCAGCCAACGCTCCGATCTCTTCTATGCGTGATTTGTTTATCCGGTGAGGGAAAACGCATAAACACGACGCGAGCCGTGACGGAGCACTTTCTTTTTTTGGCGGTGATTCGTCGGCTCCGTCGGATCGTTAGCGTCGGCTGCGGTTGCACTTTATGTTGAACGGGCTGTATACGGAGAGCAAGTTCGTCTACTTCTTGCGCAGAGGTTGCAGTGACGTCAGAACGCCGAGCTCTGATTGGCTCCGATTGGAAGGATAGTGGGTAGGCCTCAATGCTAGCTGCCTTGAGGTCTACCCCCTATCCTTCCAATCGGAGCCAATCACAGCTCGGCATTCTGATGACACCGGAACCCCTGCGCTAAAAGCAGACGAACTTGCGCTCTCAATTGGGCGTATCAATCGAGAGTGCTGGCATCTTCGTTGATGGCGGGCGTGACGTGGTCTTTGAGCATCGGATCTGTTCCCGAGTAGTAAGTTGGGGACGCTTCGGAGTAACACAAACTCTCTTTTAGAATCTAGTCTCCGTCTGAGTAGTACATCGCATAGAAGTCGCACATCTCATCTTCCGATGTGGGGTTGTAGAGGAAAATATAGAGATCGCAATATAAACCTTGGTGAAACCCTTTCAACACATGCGTAATAGAAGTAAAAAAAAAAAAAAAGCTTTGGTGTTTGACAAGAAATCCGTGTTTATTGGGCCTTGGAAGTTTGGGGATGTTTTTAGCAGAGGAAAACTCCAGTTTGACGTATTGTTCGTTTTTCCCGACTTTGCTTAAAACGGGCTCGGGGGGTTAATTTTCAGTGTTTGTTGATATTTAACAATAACACGAAACCCTAGCTATAACTAGGGTTCGTTGTTTTCGGAGTTTATATTTTGTGAAAATCAGAGGGTGTCCTTTCGGAGTTTATTTTTCGCTGGAAAATCGGGGTTTATGGGAATTTATTTTTGTGAGATTCTAATATTCTTCGAAATTCAGAGTATATTTTTACTGTGATCCAGTTTTGGAACCCTCAATATAAAAATAAATGTTCGGACAAAAACGTTGCCTACGTTTATAAAAGCCCTCACCGGTATGAAAATACATTTCTCCAACTGCATGCCACATTGGTTCCCTTGCGATTGACAGTGCTAACTGTCCCACGACAAATCTTGCAAACAAGTATGGCTTCGGTAAACGTCGGCACTTTGAAAGAGCCAAACTCCTGGAGGTAGTCGTCCGGTAGTCACCTTCTTTCCGCTTGTTTTCTCTCTCGGCATTTCGGGCGCGTTGAGGAGAGGTGGATCGGCTTGGCCATTACGTTGAGGTGGAGAGAGTGAGTGACCATCTTGTTGAGGTGGAAAGAGCGTATGACCCTTCCGTGACGTCGTGGACTTAGTGCGAAGAATTTCAAATAAATCTCTCACCGTCAATATTCCTCTAAATTTTTTAGAGTATTATTTTTTTTTTGCCACGTGCGTCCCAACCAAGCTGATTAAGAAAAAAAATCTTTTTTTTTTTCAGCGGTTCTTTAAGAACCTCTTTTTTTTTACACAAACGCAGCGTACCCACCCTAAATATAACAAAAAAACATTTTTGCAATCGCGAATGGCCTTTTTCGCTTTTAAAAACTCGACCAAACACCGTGACACGTTTTAGATACCTCAGAAAAAGGGTCGTGTTGTGGTGTTTGATGGCGTTTTAAAGGGAGCTAAACGATAGTAGTCTTCGGGTTTCTGTTATACTTAGGGTGCGTAGATTGAGTTTGCGCCATAAATAGAAAACCTCTAAATTAACTTTAACGCCTCTTTTCAGTTAATTTCTTCTTTAAAAATGCGTGTTGGCAAAATTGTGTTAAAATTATATGACATCAAAAATTGTAAGATTGCATAATGATTGTTTCAATTAAAAGTAACAAAGCGGGCGAGCTGGTATACGATTGTGGTGGAAGCCCAAAACTTGGGGAAATAACTAAACAGATGGACATACAGAAATTTAAAAAGCAGCTGAGTGTTGAAGGGGATATACACCTGGGCTCATATAGCCACGAAGCACCAAGGTAGCCCCCCCCCCCCCCCCCCCCCCCCCAGGAAAGAAACCTAACCCTGCATATTTTTTTAGTCTCTGGAGTTTCTTGTAAGGAGTGGAAAAAAATTAGCCATTTGGAAGAGCTTTTTTTACTCGGTTTTTGTCGAACAATCATAAAGTAGAATAACAATGTAACACCTGTAACTGTAACCCAAAGACAAGAAATGCATCAACAGCATCAACTGTTTTGTGCTGTGTATTGAAGCAAGTGTTCTGTAACGCTTTTTTTTTTATGCGCGTGTTTGTGTGTGTGTGTGTGCTGGTTGGTCGTGTCAGGCCTGTGCTCTTACTTCGTACTCATTTCTTTTCTTCTTTATTCATTACGTTTTTAGGTCTTAGTTCATATCACCTTCAAGTTTTGGAGTAGCCGGCGCCATTTCAAGGCTGCCAAATTCTCCATAGCACCATTTATCTTCTTCTTCTTCTTCTTCTTCTTAGGTTGAAAAGAACGACAACGGTAGGAGAACACCTATACCGTCGTCTTTTACTTCGATTTGAAACTCTCTTAATTTTTTTCCGTGCCACAGTCTTGGGTGTTACATTATGATTAATTATCACCAGCCCACCTGCACTCTCGCCGTTATTTTGTGACGTACAGTTGGTTCTTTGTGTCGCGGTTGGTCAGAGCGGCATTTGGAGGAGGTGTACTCTGTTCAACCCTCGGCCGACGGTGCAATGGAACCTACGCGTCACCGGACATATCGGCCGTTTAACTTTCACCACCTGACCTTGCACTCTTCGCGTGGGTTCGGGCAACACCATTTAGACAGAAGGCCTCCGCATGGTTTCCTCTTCTTCTATGAAACGTCATCACAGTCGGATCGCGCTCGGTCGGCTATTGGACCCGAGCCCGACCTTCGACGCGCTGATTGGCCACGAGCCGCAGCCGAACACTGACGCAGCACTCGTGCCCAATCTCTCGCCTCGATCGATCTGACTATGATGACGCGTGTGGAGGCCTTCTGTCTAGGTGGTGTTGGTTCGGGCGGGAGGTGTGATCACTTGGGCGAGCGGTGACTTGTCTGAAGGTGCACGTAGCTCCCACTGCAGTGCCAGCTTGGGGGGTGAGCCAAATATTGATGATGTAGGCAAAATCTACGACCCCCGGCGGCTAGAACAGAAAGCTCTGGCGGCAGGTTCGCTCTCGAGCCTTCTCGAGCGAATCGGCCAGAGCCTTTTATACTGGGAGAGTTCGGCGGATGGGAAGGGCTTACGGCCCGCTAGGTTTAGCGGATTCAGCGAGTTCCGCTCCCGCCATGATGTGCCTCCCGGCAAGTGGGTCCCCATTGACGTGCGATGTATACGCGTGTAGGTTTTGCCGTTCGCGCTTTTGTTGCCGTGAGGAGAAAGCAAGAAACCAACCATTTTGTAATTCGGTACTTTATTCATGAAAACATTAGCAAACATACCGCCCATTTTCGAACGGCACTCATTTATAAATGGCGAATCGCTCAAAAACACCCGACGTCCGACACAGCTCGGCGGCCTTGTGCGCATTTTTCAGTGGATAAAGCCGGGAACACATTTGCGAAAAAAAGCCGAATTTTGTGCGAAAACCGCACTCGAAAATCGCACGGCAGCTAAGCTCCTCCCCTTTTCCGAAAATCGGGAGCGGTTCGAAAGATCTGCAGCGCCAGATGTTTTCGCACGGCGCTTCCGAATTCGGGGCGGAGGAGCTCGGTGAGCGAAAGCCCGGAACAGGACGGAACGAAAAGATACGATCGGCTCGCAACATGGCGGCTCACGCAGCTTCGAAAGCAGCGCAGGCAACATCGTATGCCATCCCTGCGTTCTCGTCTCAACCTTCGTAGAAAACCCCTTCTGTCTTTATCAAAGGGTGGTGGTACAAAGGCTCGCGTGGTATTCAACGAGGTTTTAATAGCTGAAGTTTTTAAGAGGCGCGAAATATGGGACGCCAGTTCGCCAGACTACCGCACAGCCTCCTGAAGTCGGAGCACGAAAACCGCAGTGCATTGCGATTTCCGCGCCGCGCATTCCACCTCATGTGGCTCGTCTTCCGAAAATCGCAAGCTACGATTTTCGCAGCCTCCGATTTCTCTCCGATTTTCGGTTTGTTTTTTCGCAAGTGTGTTCCCGCCTTAAGTTCGATTGTCTGGATCGCTCCCCGACTGTTTACCACATCACAAGGTTTCTGCACCGTTGTGCGGAATACGACGGACCGATCGTGATTTTCCGCCGTGCTTCTTCACCTGCCGGTCTTTTGGGTTTTTTTTTGGTTTTTTTTCTGACATTGTTTGTTTTGCTGCGAAGAAGCAGCGTCGGCATCGCGTTGTGCTTGAGCTTTTTGAAATCGACAACCGCTTTCAAATTCACTGTCTGCGAAGTGCACCTAAAAAAAAAAAAAAAAAATCATGACAAGTAAGAATTTACTACGCGTATTAAAAAAATAAAAGTATCGCTAGCGAAACAAAAGCGCTTGCGAGACGGCGAAGCGGAGCTACGAGGACTAAGGCCCCTCGATGTGTTTGCGTTTGTCTTGCGAGTAGCGTCAAATGCGCGAGTGCACGAGGCCCATGTCTCGAGCGGCCCTTGGAAGCAAATGGCGGCGCATCACTGAAATGAGCGGGCCTTGGAAGCGAATGGCGGCGGAGCACCCGCTCATGGCACGTGTCTCGCGCGCTTCCACAACAATGGTTGGCGGTACTTGTAAAAAACGCCTTTATCAAGGGGCTTTAACGAGGCCGCTTCTAAAAACTCGAGCGTAGAGAAAGCTACGAGAGCGAGATGAATGCTTTGAATGTGCCGAGGGAGCGCGTGCGCTCGTACAGTGCACGCGTGGTTCAGCGCGACGTGCACGCGCCTGCAGCGTTCGGCGTTCAAATTTGGCAAGCTGGTATCAGGTCTTGCGCGGCAGGAAACGGCTTCGTGATCAACGGACACTCTCACCCTGACGCTGCTGCGTCAAGTTGCTGCACAGTTTTAGTCAAAATAAAACGCGTTTAACTCAAAAAATAAATTAATCGTAATATTACCTCGCACCATCGAGAACTCGAAATCGGCTTCTACTTAGCCCTCCTTGTTTTGGCCTCCCGGATCTTGTGCCTTGCACGGTTTTCTTTTCCTTGCGGGAACCGGTACATCCTGAACCCTTTTTTTGCGCTGTTCGAGCACCCAACGGCACTGCAGCACCCCATTACGTTTTCTTCTAACGTCTCGCGCAGCGCAGAACGATCATTATCACCGTCGTCTCTCGGTCCAGCCTAGTCAGACGGCTGCCGGCTCGAGACGACAAGGCACATCATGGCGGACGACGAGACTCGGAATGCGATGCGCACAGTTGCCAGACTGTTCAATCAGTGCTGCCAGACTGGCGGCTGGATGAATAGACCGCCGAACTCTCCCAGTATAAAAGGCTCTGGAATCGGCTATTCGCAGCGCCTGGTGGCCAAAACACAAAGCCGCGATAAAGTTGGTTAAAAAGCATGCGATGAAAGACGCCAATCGTGTCCATACTTCCTCACAATGGCCTTTCCTTTAACCAGCTGCCAATCTCAAATGGGGAATTGAAACTTGAATTTTTTAGGGGACCGCCAATCGTTGAGCCTAGGCCGTTGCAGGACGTTGCGGTTTAATGGGTCTTGAAAAACAAAAGATGCAGCAAAAAACACTTTTAGGGGCGAAGCTCCTTAGGGGCTAGCCATGTCCGTATGTCCGTCCGCCGTCCGGCGTGCCCCTGCTGGTGAGCTCACGAGCAGGAGCTCACGAGCTCGTGCTCGTGAGTTCAGCAGCGAGAGCAAGAAAAAAAAATGAAAAAAACGTCCGGCGTGCCCTGCTCGTGAGTTCAGCAGCGAGAGCAAGAAAAAAAAAAAGAAAAAAAAAAGATGAAAAAAAAAAAAAGAAAAAGAGGAAAAAAAATAGGGGGCTCTGAGATGCAATCCCATCTGTCCTCTTAAAAAAAAGAAAAAGAAGTAAACCACACATTCTTCTACTACTGGCATGAATGAAAACGGCACCATCAGCACTACTTATGACCAAAATCAGTATCAAGAGAAAGAAGGAAAAAAACAGTAAGGGTTCCGAGTTGCCATCCCCATCTGGCTTCTTAAAAAAAGAAAAAGAAGAAAGCCACACATTCTCCTACTGACATGAATGAAAAGGGCACCATCAGCACTACATATGACCAAAATCAGTATCAGCAGCACCACCCGAGCTTCGCCCCAATCAACATCATTCACCACGTGGAGATACGGTAATATTTTCATTAAACTTTTTCTTAATCTATGACTGATGTAGAACATATGTTTTAAACACTTCGCTTGGAAAGTGCACATTTATTTAGTTACATCGATCCAAAATTCCATATCCCGGTTGTTACGAGCAGGTTTTGACAAGCTTTTCCTGCTTTCAGAATGGTACCTTTTTCGTTACACCAGGAAGATTTGCCCCGGTATCTTTGAACTTATAATTTGTACCTGATTACTTTTGAGGGTCGGACACCTCGGAAATTAGATAATGCAACAGGACTAAGATTCCTGGAAAATGTTGGCTACAAAACATTCCAATTAGGCGAAATAGTTATTGTCTCATTTTTAATTATCAGTAAAATATTTAAACAAGCAATAACTTTTTTTTCTAGAATGCTGTTAAATCTGTAATAGTAGTTCTACCGTTTGTAGAACATGCAGACATACTTAGTGCCATAGCTCCCGAGGGGGTATTACAAAAAAAAAAAAGTTAAATAGAAACTGATGTGACATGAAACATGCAGCCAGCCAAGTGCCAGGGAACGGAATGAACTTTATTCTCTCGAGTGCCGCGCTAATCTATATTTTCCAGGGCGCACGATAGCGGCGCGTAGCGGCGCCATGACACAACAGAAACAAATGTCATAAAGTTGAAATTTCGTTAGAACAATGTCTGTGTTTAGCACAAACAATTACATGAACTGTCAGAATTTCATATAAATTGGAAAAGAAACACCTTTATTACTCTGTCGAGTCAGTCCGCCCGGAACATGCCCTGTAACAGTGGTGCCCAAATAGGGGTCCGCGAAGCCACTTCTGGGGTCCGCGAAGCCACTTCTGGGGTCCGCGAAGCCACCTCTGGGGTCCGCGAGACCCTCAACAAAACTTCTGGGGTCCGCGAGTGTGCCACGTATTGATGAACTGACCAGAATGAAGTGATGTGGCACCTTTGTATTATGTTTGTTTTTCTGCTACGTAGCAATAAAAGGCACCTGTTTCATGCTCCAGATGTGTTAACTTACTAATTCCCCCCCCCCCCCCCCCCCCCCTCCGCTGGAAGGGGTCCCCCATCACTGCCAGCGGTCCGCAAGGGGTCCCCGACACATCCATGGCTGAGAACCACTGCCCTGTATGAACAAAGTCATTATCTACACCCCCTCAACACTTTAATAGGAGTAAACAAATAATACTGACACTTCCCAGTATTGAATGGTATAAAGGGGCACTATAAACAGGGGAGTCCTAGTTGTTGAAACCTGGTTAGTGCCCCGCTTCAGTCAGGGGTGCTGGCATCTCTGTCAATATCCGATGTGATCAGGTTCCTGAGCAAGGGTTCCTTTCTCCAGTAGTACGACGGGGGTCCCTGAGACCAGCACTGTCCCTCGCTCGCTATCTCGTCCCCTTCCACGTAGTACATGAGATAAAAGCTGCACATCTCGTCGTCGTTGGTGGGGCTGGAGACAAGACCAGAGGAAGCTAGTGTAAGTGTATCTGGGAGGCACAGGGGCAGTTCAGACGGAAAAGGGGGGAGGGGGATATCTCGCTCGTCCAGATAAAAGATTCGAAGTAAATAATCATAATAAGGCTTTGACGAACGAGCGTGCAAGACAAAGTTCGTTTTAGACTTTTTGCTTTAGAACAATTACTACTGCAGACGCCGGCACATGCAAAGCGTGCAACTACACTCGTAGCATGCACCTAGGTGCTTGGAAAATTTAGAAAAAAGTCTATTGGGACGCTGTCTGCTGTTGTGTTGTATCAATACCTGGCCGATTGAGTGAAGGCAATCCACTTTTCAAAGACGTTGCCATGCCGACAATTATCGCGTTCATTTAGGCTTAGGAATGTCCAGAATCGAAAGTCTATCTAAAAAATGCGGCGAGATCATTGCTCATGCTTTGCAATTTAAGTCAGATAAGGAAAAGCGAAAGCCTCCTGCACCGTTCATTGCTGACGCCCGATATTGCAGCTACAACGACATATTAGTTCCAAAGCGAGCGGCGCTCGCTCACCGGGGCACCGCCATGTTTCCCCGCATCCCTACCGAGCCCAGTCACATGATTTCAAAATCCCTCTCCTAGGTACTGCGGCTAACTTTGGCCGCGGTTAGCGCTTCGAGCAAACGGGCCCTGGTTTTTATGACTGCCTGCGACCGGCTGCGCAGTAGTGCAGCCGGTCGTAGGCCGCCCCACAAGAGGCTTAAAAAAAGGTTTCTCGCATCGCGATTTCTGCAGCTCTTTAAACTGCACTTCGTGGTACACGAAGTGCTAGAGAGACCACGTCACACTGCTTATACACGGTGTTCAGGGCAGACATGATGCGAGAACACTTCAAACATGTGCATGACACTCTGTTCGACTAATGTGCCAGGAATATCGTAGAAGGAAGAAACACGCCCAAGGCAGTGTGAGCAGACTGTCTCTTGTATGATATGTTGGCCCTGTGACCTCCGCGGCGGCAAGGTGGGTGGTGCTGATTTTTTCGACGTCAGCTATAGAGGCCAACCCAGAGCTTGGATTGGCGACGAGTGCCGCGCAAGCGTTCGGCTCGGATTCGGGTCCTCACTGATTGGACACGAGTCCCGGCCGAACGCTGACGTCACAGTCGCACCCTGTCCATGTCTCGCGCTGGCCTCCAGTAGTTGACGTGGGGAAGTGAGCAGTATGACCTTGTTGTACAGGGCGTCTTTTTTCAGGCTATACAGATTCTTTTTAAATACTAGCCATAGAAGCTTCACTAATGCGGTTTGTAAGGGAAGTTATACTTAACTTTTCAATCAGGTAGAATGAAAGTGTGGTTAAAATTAGGAACTTGCATGAGCGTCGCCGATAATCACTACGTCAGTGATTCTTAGAAAGACTTTGAGCTGGTAGGAAGCCACGGGAGTGCGTTACTCTTGCTGCACGAGGGGTAACTTCAGCGCTCCACCGTGCTTACCACCTGCTCCAAGTCTCCCTACAAGTGAACGATTTAGTGGTTTTCAACATCGCTCAACAAGTTTATCTTTAGAACCATATGTATATTTTCACTAAGTAGTTACTTAACATATTTTAGTTAATTAGCCGACTTATCGTGACGGTTAGAGCCCTACATTATGTTCCCCTGACCAGTGGCGTAGCCAGGGGGATAGACGTAATATGGGGCTGCCTCCCCCTCCTCGAAAAAATTCTGCCCCTGACCATATAACTCACCTGCGCAAGCGGCATTAGCGTGGCTTTTACGGCCATTTTAAAACAAACCTGTGAACCCTATAAATGAAATAAGTAAATAAATATCGCCCTATAGGAGGTGTTGCCCTAACAAACATCAAAACTATTCAGAAATATCTATAAACCTCGAATATTTTTACTAAATTCGAAAGCCCCGTCAAATTGAGCACTCTATTATTTGAGTCGACATTAACACGGGCACGTAAAGGGCTTCAAAATGAATTCCTTTACGTGCTTCGTTGCGTTTCACTTGTTCCTTGTCTGGGTGTTTTTTTTGGGTATGAATGTTTACCAGCTAGCTTGCGCCACAACTCTTATTTCAGGCTTCAGAATGAACCCCTTTGAAGAATCGGAGAATCGGTTCTCGATCATCGCTCTGCTGCGCACGTGCCCTTCGAAGCGCGCTTATTCGTTAAATCTTGACAAAAAAAGAGGAACTGTTTAGTTTTTAAGGTTTTCTCCGTAATGTCAGATGGCGCAGCAGGTATCTGTGTAAATGAATAAATGAATCATTACCCGTCATAGGTGTCTCTGTCCCTATAATTGTACATAGTGCAGCGTGCCGCCTGCAATGAGTAAGGGGTACAAGTGAGGTCATATATTCAACGTTGTTTGTTCTAACCCTATTGAAAATTTCCATTTGTATGGGAAATATTTCTGTCCATAAACACATATGAATCGAATCATAAAAGATATATAAGAATATGTAAGAACCATATAAGACATGAGAGAAATTTCTTATATGGTACTTATATATGTTGCTATATGTCTTATAGAGTTTTTATATATCTCGTATGATCCATATGTGCTATTGGACACAAGAAAATACTCATGCAAATGGCTTTTCACTAGAGAATTAAAGAAATGTCAGCTGTAAGATGGTGTTAGTAAGATCAAAGCACTCCTACACCTAGAAATGCAGCTTAGGTGTCACCTGCCTCAGACACACAGGTGAACCTATAGTCGGTGGCAGGTTAATATTTCGGGGGAAGCTTCCCTCTCTTCTTTACACTTTAGTAAAACGAATGCAGGAGGGGAGCCGACCTCCTCTTCAGCATTCGCCCTGCTGAAGTGTAAAGGGGTGGGAGAAGTTCACCTGTCACCTACTATGGAGTCGTCAGAGAGCATTCTAAATATAAAGGTGGGTGTAACAAAGTCACCAAGAGGGCTAATACATTATAATTTAGTTCCATACTGTGTATTAATGCCTCGTAATTTCCAAAGTAATCAATGCTATTCTCAGTTAAAGTAATAATACTTGTTCACATATTGGGAAAACGTGAGTTGGTAAATGAGACGAAAATAATTCCCTCAATAATTTTAGCTACAATGTGAAAACGCCCTCTTTTAACTACCGCCATTATGACTCGACTTTGAACGTATTAAGCTTCGAGGCAACAACAACTAAAAACAAAAAAGCAAAAATGTCAGGCTACGATTTGCTTACCAAGATGTCCCCACTGACAATGCTTACGCCACTTTTAGCGGGATAAAACATCTGAAAAAGAGAAACAAGCACACACTCAGAAAGGTACCTTGTTGACCTTCTTGCATATGTGCAGAAAAGTCTATAACATTTTCACAAATAAAAAAGAAATTCACTTGGGCTTCGAGAGGATTGTGCTTGCCGATGTTGATCCAGGTCCTGTCCTTCACGACGTAACCAGTCACCAATTTCCCTAGAAATGACGTCATCATATAATTTACAAAAATAATGACTATTAGATAGTGCATCTCACATGGCGCTTCAGGTTCAGAATATGAGTACGTTGGTGCAATTGACGTTACCGAAAGAAGGAACATACGGACGAACCCGACGGCACATCTCTCGCATGTCATCGTGTCGTCGTGTCCGTCCCTATGTTTACTGTTTCAAACGCTTGTTCCTTGACCCTTTTTACGCTTTAGTCTTTCTCAATGCATTATATACACTTTTTTTTTTAATCTAACGTTTCTTCTAGCTGGAGCAAATTACAAAGTTGCTACACAATTTAGAACATAATTTCATAGTTCTTTTTTTTTCTGTAGTGACAGCAGGTTTTGTTCGTGTTGAAGTTGGAACAATTTATGATTGTCAGAAGTCACGGTGTTTGCCTTGACCAGGGGTTCGCAACATACGGCACGCGAGCGGCATGCGACCCGCGCATGCTTTTCTTGCAGTCCGGGGCCCGGGTCAGCGCAGAAAGTTGCTTGCTGTGCCATTCAATCCACCAAGCGCCCGCTCCGCTTGGCAAGCAGCAATGAAACCCTCTGACCTCCTTTTGTCGGTCTTCGGCGAAGAAACGCTGATTTCTCAGCTCAAATATTCCCTCCCCACTAATCCAGCTGACAACAATAAAACAGGGTGTACAGCTTTCCCTGTCCATGTTGTGGATCTGTTTCAGCATGTCTGTTCGCGGAACGCGAAAACTTCTCGCTCTCTCTCAACAGATCCCCTTCCCTCTTTCACCACGGAGGCTATTCACCCTCTGCCTTCCTGTTGGCACAGTTATGGTTTGCATCGTCGGATCAGAGAACTCAGATCCGACGATGGAACTGGAGCTCATCAACCTCCAATGTCCTCCAGCGCGGTAGACTATGCATCGCAAATCCCTGCTGCATGATTTCTACAAAACCTGTACAAGAACAAGCACGGAAACCTGGTGGACCACGCCTTCAAACTGTTGTCACTTTTCGGGAGCACGTATGTTTGTGATCAGACCTTTTCACTGATGACTCTCAAGAAGAACCGCCTTCAATCTGCCTTGACGGACATGACATTGCGAGATGTGCTAAAAACGGCAACGAGTGCAATGACACATAATATCGGACGCCTGACCACAGCTAAAATGTGCAACACGTCGCTCTAGGTGCGGCCTCCGATTCTCAAGAAACGTAATTTTGGCCCGCATAATTTTTTAGTGGTGCTCCCCTGGTCTTGACAATGGAAAGTAGGGGACAATGCAGTAGCTGGGCCATGACTATTGACAATCAGCTTTGCCCCTGGCTTAGAAGCTGCAAACATGAGGTTACATCTTTAAGGGCTGTCTTCATCGTCCGACTGATCACAGGTTTCGGTTTTGTATACCAGTGTAGACCATGGTGTTATATAAGGTTGTTGTTTTTAAAGCTTAACAGATTTGTTTTAAAAAAGGCGTGAAAGCTACACGTATGCAGTTTGTGCAGGTGAGATATACGGCCAGAGGGACATAGTATAGGGGCCTAACCGTAACGCTCGCTCGGCTAAGAAAGAAAAAACATTGTTAATTGACTTTTTAATTAAAGAAAATAGACATATGGTCCCAATTGAAAGCTTGCAGAGCGTGAACAAAAACCGCTAAATAAATAAAAAAAAATACTTTGACCACGTGGGAAGCGTAGTAGTGTGCTGAAGGCTGAAGGTACCACTCGTAAAGCAGGCACAAGGCTGGGGCTACAATAAGAAACAGAAAAATCGCGCGGGCGCCTTATCCCACCCGTAGCCTCGCTCCCGCTGCACAAGCGGTAACTTTAGCGCACTACTGTACTGCGCTTCTCACGCGCTCAATGTATTTCTAAAGATTACTTACTGATTTAGTTATTTTTGGTGAGGCTCAGCAAGTTTCTCGTTAGAACCACACGCCTATTTTTACTAAATAAAAAGTTAATGAATTTTACTTAATTAATTTACCGATCGTTACGATTAGCCCCCTGTATTATGTCCCCCTGACCGTATAACTCTCCTGTGCCAACCTCGTAAGTGTAGCTTTCACGGATTTTTTCCTTTTTCAAACAAAACCGTTAAGCAAAAAAAAAAAAAAAAAAGAAACTTTGTATAGTCGCGGCATATTTTGTTCACGCTTCTTGCTTCGTGGTTCGTTCCTCGACGTTCAAAACGGCTAATGTAGCAGTCTCATTTTTAAAGGGTGATAATAACAATCGATCTGTATCTCGATACGCCCTTCATTTCTGAAGTTGTCGAAGTGTCCAATGTGCTTTCATCACACTCACCGAGCGAGTGCGTGTGGGTCCGAAACGCAAACGGGTATAGGGTTATGTTATCCTTGAAGGGGCAGGCAACCTCCATGTTTTCTGCAAACGGGAGAGTCACTAGTGAATCCAATTCACGAAATATTAAGCACAAAAGTCACTGGTTCCTCCACGGGCATGTAGCGCCATTGTCTTCCCTGCCTGATAGCATCAGACATTTTCAGTTCAGTTATATTACCTCAAACATGCTCAAGGGAGCACTTTACATGAAAAGGGGCAGCAGGAGTATCTACAATACATCTATACATGACAATAAAAACAAAATCAAAACTCGAAAAAAATAACACTGTACATACTTTGCAAAAACAAATCACACATTTCACAATTTTTTTCCCGTTTTGTGGAAAATGTGTGTGGACAATGAGTTCCAGTTGGCAATGGCAAGAGAGAGTGGAGATCCTTTGAAATATGCTAGTTCTGGAGAAGTTCTGTATCTTAGTACCACAAGCTGATACTAGCACACATACGACCAAAACCTCGCAAGGCTATTATTGGGTGATCGGTCCCTCTTGTTGACAAAGCAGTCGCCATATTGGTCCTTTAAAATCTTCGAAACTTTGAAAGCGGCATCCTACCGGTCACGCCTGTATCGCTACGGAACGATATCGAACTGAAAGTGTTCCTCTCCAATGCAAGCGTCTTTGGCACAATGTACGCAATCAACTTATCAGTCATGCTTATCCCCATAAATCCCTTACAATAACATTGTTACGCTTGTTTCGCCGGTGCGTGTAGACGTCTCTATAAAACTACCCGTCAGCAGCGAATTTAGAACGGCCCACCAAGAATGGAGAGGCCAAGAAGAAACTGCGTGCTCATTCCATGAACCAAAATGGCGACGATACGGGGAACCTGGCGCTACTTTCCCCTAGATCCAGTGTTTAGCGCTATAAACTAGTCACCGACGAGATAAGCACGACGGAAGGCAACTTGTGCGTACTGGAGGCCAGGCGCCCGAAAGAGACACCGTGCCGCGTTGTCGCCTCTTCAGGGACCATAATCGACTAAATTCGATTTACGTGAAAAATGTCTTCTCTCACCCCAATGCCTGGCGGGAATCATGCCTCCTGCCTTTATTCTTAAAACTCCCGCTCTCCTCCTCACCCTGAAACCAAAAAAAAAAATGATGAGCCATTCCGCTCTGTGGAGGTGGATGACCTGCGAAGCTGTTTAGCACACGGCACAGAATTTTCAACAAAGGTACGAACATATTTATTGTCTTAGTCGGTAGACATCGTGCCGAAAGGTACCCACAAACATGTCGAGGACTATCGCCACCCCAAGGAACCGGAGGAAACTAGACACGCGCGACGGGACCGCGACCCGGCGGGAGAAAAGGAAACTAGGCACGCAAGCGCTTGGAACGACAACAAAGAGAGGGCGATGCGAGCCCTCTCTGAGTTGGATGAAACTAGACACGCGCGACGGGACCGCGACCCGGCGGAAGGAAAGGAGACTAGGCACGCAAGCGCTTGGAACGAGGACAAAGAGAGGGCGATGCGAGCCCTCTCTGAGTTGGAGGAAACTAGACACGCGCGACAGGACCGCGACCCGGCGGAAGGAAAGGAGACTAGGCACGCAAGCGCTTGGAACGACAACAAAGAGAGGGCGGTGCGAGCCCTCTCTGAGTTGGATGAAACTAGACACGCGCGACGGGACCGCGACCAGGCGGAAGGAAAGGAGACTAGGCACGCAAGCGCCTGGAACGAGGATAAAGAGAGGGTGGTACGAGCCCGCTCTGGGTTTTTGTTGACGCACACGAAACATTTATGTAACCCTAGCTATATACAGCTTTGCTGTAAAAAAAAAAAAGAGAGCGCTGTGAATGGTGGGATTTACTAAAATGTGCGACCTTACTGGGCATTGTGGAAGAGTACCTATACTATAGCTATTAGCCCCGAGAAGTTCGCGTGGCGCCCCCTTACGGCGAACCGGGGTGACGTCACGGCGAGGACGAATTTTTCCCCGACTCGCCCCGCTCGCCCTGTGGAGGCTGTGGCGACGTTAGCTGTCGGGGCGCTCGTTTCTATTTAATATTCTTGTGCTTGTTTCTCGTAGGGGGTGTAAATTTTCAAATGTGGCTTTATTGAGTATGGCCTGTAGCTGCAGGCGAAACTTCAACCAACATTTCAGGCATGGTTGACGGGGCAGGCAACGCATGAGTCGCAGCTGGTATATGAAAATGAAGAGCTATGCCCACAATTGCAGGAGTATCACTATAGATTTACATCTCAGACAGTAAATGCTGCTGATGGTGTGAATGAAGTGGCAGGTTATGTATACTATTCCGTGTTTTTTTTTTTTGTATCTCCGTTTTTAAACAAGATCACCGAAGCAGAAAAGCTGCATGCTGCTCGAGAAACATGTTAAATACAGTCTTTGCCATGGAAAGAGAATCAAAAGTAAGACAACCCAAGTACAGGGGCAAAGTAAAGAAAGAAGGAACATTTATTTATATGTATTTCTTGCATTTCACCTTCGCTGGATTCGGATAGTATTTCAACAGACTCCGCTGGTGGTATCTGTGGTTTATATCATTCCCCAAGTAATGTACGACAAACGTAAGCGAAGATGTCTAGACCGTTTGTCCGTTAGGCTCTAAAATTGAGATTTTAGCTAAATCAAATTGTTCTGAAGCTAAAATACCAGAATTTTTTCTCACGGAAACTGTCACCTTTCAAAGGTTGCACCTTTTCTTTTACTAGTGTAGCATCTACCACTAGACAGCCGTTCGAAGGCTTGCTGTTTGTCCTGTTTCCCTCTGTTGTCAGAGAGTCCAGCTGTAGGGAGTTTGGAGGCTGAGGAAGCTTTTGGGGACCTGCCACAATATCTCCTTTAATTGGATATGACAACTCAAACTAAACGGTGTATTTTCTGAAAACACAAGGCTGGAATAAAGAAAGACTGCCAGAGAAAAGTATAAACGTTAGAAATTACGGTACTATACTCCGTTTCACCTTATGATGTACCGCAGGAAAGGCTACAAGCGCGAGCTTATTGCTCAGGGCCAGGGTGTCTAACCGGAACCGAACCGAACCGAAAACCGGAACAGAACCGTCATTTTTAGCCGAACCGGAACTGAACCGAACCGAAATCTTCGCCGCCATCTTGGAACTGAACCGGAACCGAACCGGGAAAAAATATAACGGTAACCGGTTCAAAACGGTTCAAGGTAATATTTCTTTTTTTTCTTTTTTGTTAGTATCACAAAATGAACATATGGGAATAAAAAATTGGCGGCTGTATTTCTATCTATGGATCAAATCGTCATATACCGAATTGAAAAGTATGGTAAGTTGTGGGTTTCAATGGCACTATGATTAACCATCTGTCACGTTGTCACGTGACGCCATGGTGTCAATACATGTTGTCATGTGACCTCGTGACGTCACGTGACTCACTGCGTCAACTCGATTTAATTTGAGGAAGTCACTAGATGTAATAACATTGTTGCCAGCATGACGTAACATGACATCACGATTTCGCACCAAGAGTCATGTGACACCGTGACGTAAGCGATTTTCATAACCCCTAGTCGAGTGCTCGGGTTCATGACAATCAGCACCGCCAAACATTCGGGTAACGGCTCATGTCAATTACATATGATAATAGCCCAACTCTAACAATATCTGAAGCTCCAGCCCAAGCTTTTGCTTTCCAAACCCTAGCCGCCCTAGAGCATGACTGTTATGAACACTGGCGGCATCAGATCACGTGACCGCTTGTTTAAATTGCGAGTGGAGGAGATATCGACAGCTGTCTCTTTCCTTTATTTTTTCTGCATCTGCTATTAGGGGAAAACTAACGGATGTTTCCGCAAGCTATCAACTTTAGAAGTTATTTGTTAACACTATTTATTGAAAGTACAAGAAAAAATGTTGCAAGACCCATTTTACATTATTGAGGCACCCAAATATGTTTTCGTTGTTGCTGGACTGCATCCGAAAGATGTCCCTGAGAACAGAAGTACTGAAATTACTAAATGCAACTTATTAATATGGCGTTACATAGAACTACACGTGTGTACGGAAGGAATACTAAGAAGAAAAAAAAAGGATATTTTAGTGACCTCAGAGAGACAGCCGAACGTTGGCAGTCGCTGTAAGTCTCACACGAGCGTCGTTCTCAAGTTATTGCCCAAGTTTCGACTCCCTCTGTACTTTGCTTAAAGGGGCGGTGCAACGATTTTATGATTAAAAGAATTTGCATCTCGTCATTTTTACGTTGTTTATCGTGTCCCAGAGGATAGAGAAAACACTTCCTTCATATAAAAATGTCGCGATTCCGCTGCGTAATCGCAAAGCAAAAGTCGAGCTTTTTCCCCCACCTGCACCCCCAAGTGGCAGCCGAAGGAACTACGGCGGAAAGATTACGTGACCTCGCTCGGCTCTAAGCTGCAGCATAACACCCGCTAATGTACGCAGAGAGAGGGAGGGGAAGCGTCCTCCGAGATAGCACACGGGAAGCTACACGGCACTCCGAATGACGTCACTGGGAGTGCGACCAGGTGTGACCCTGAAGACTGGGAGTGAGTTGAGGGGTGCCCGAAATGCCAATCTTTATCTTTTTTTTACGCAACAACTAGGACACCCACTCGAAATCGGTTTTCTGTTCTTTACTTCAGAAGTGTCAGGGGGCAACTTCCAGCAATCTTTGACCGAAGTCCGAAAATCGTTGCACCGCCCCTTTAAAGGAGCTATAAAAATATTTCTATACATCACTAAATACTACTCAGGATCACTCCCTAACGTTAATAACTGCTTAAAGGGATACTGAACCAAAGAATTTAGTGCCCGTATTAAGTGGCGCACGATCTTTTCACGAGACAGCAGCCGCCGGTGTGCGCGAGCACACGCAACAAAAATGAGGTCACAGACCTCCATTCGCGGTTGAGATGACAGTGAAATGCATGGACTTCGGACCGAAGGAGAATAAAGACAAGTTTTCATCTACACGGTGGTGTCTGGTGTAAAAGGTAAGCGATGAATTGGTCTAACAAGCACGTAGCTTTTACTTGTAGAGATAAAAAGCCTGTTTTTATTCTCCTTTAGTCCGAAGCCCATGCATTTCACTGTCATCTCAACTGCGAATGGTGGTCTGTGACGTCATTTTTGTTGCGTGTGCTCGCGCACACCGGCGGCTGCTGGCTCGTGGAAAGAACGTGCGCCACTTTTTATGGGCACTAAATTCTTTGGTTCAGTATCCCTTTAAACTTGGCTTTGCTATTTTTTCTAGGCAATGGCAGTCGCCAAAAAATTTGACAAATATGAGCATCGTTCATCCCCTCAACTCGGAGCCAGAAGCGGCCATGTAACCTGGTGCCTATCTTATGCCACCAACGTTAATAATACCCCCGCGCTGGGGTTTTAAAGGAAGAAAACGCGTGCTCAGCTCCAGGCATTGTTAGAGTTCGGCTATTGTCATCACCGCAGTGGTTGGACACGAGCCACTACCCGTATGTTCACCGAGGCATTGATTGTTACGAGCCGATTTACGGTGCTCACGCAGTCCTCCTGTCCAATCCATGAGCCGCGCTCGACTGTCGTCAGGCGGGTGGTTTTGATCCTACAATTGCGACATCAATCTTTGGGAAGGCAAGACTAAAAGAAATAGTCTCATATAATCCTCGCAATTTCACCGCGACAAAGAAGCTTCTGAATTAGTGGCGGCCTGTGCGAGTATACTTGGCCAGGGGACCAGTACGCCTCGGACAAATCATGAACATTCCCACCCGATGTCGTTTTATGACCTATCTAAACTTCACGGGGAGCAAAATAAAAGCAATGAAGGGTTGCGGTTAACAAGTGTCAAATAAAATTGTCGAATGAACACACACCAACGGAGGAGGCAATTCCTCAGGAATACTTTCAGCCTTTCCACTCTGGTGAAGAAGGAAGACCAGCGAAGCTGTACTGTGGTGGTAATGAAGTAATGACCGGCCGCAAGTCGGCAAGCCAGAGTGGAAGGCTGGAGAGGTTGCCGCCAGAGTTTAGTGTCATCATTTGTTTGCTAACGGACACTACACTGGGGAAACAAGCCCTTAACAGCTCCGCTGTATAAAGAAGTGCGTGTGCGTGTGTGTGTGTGGGGGGGGGGGGGGGGGAGAATGGACTAGTTTTAAAAACATACTGTGTTGCAAAGGTTCCTCTTCCCTGCATCTTAGGCGCAGACCAAAAATCGTGACTCCGGAAGCTACTTTGCTTGCAAAAACGCTCTTACCAAAAAGCACGTTTTTGTCATGCCAGACGCTCGCGCCGTTCCTAGTGAAAAGCGTCTCACTCGCAACTAAAGGGTCGTGGGTTCGAATCCCGCCTAAATTCTTAATTTTTTTTTCTTTAAGGCAAAATAATTACTTTCAAACGTGAAATCATTTGAGACATATGGCGACCTTTAATTCGCATCACATGTCATGTTTTGATCACTCTCATTCTACGCGTGATGTCACGTTTCACGTGAGCATTGTGGGTTGCTTGAAATTCTTGCGCGAGGGTATGTAGCTCTGACGTCATGAACCTATCGACCAATCAGGATTTTCCAGTCACGCCACCAACATCGGCTTTTTTGCGACATGAGCTCCTTAACGTTATCGAGTTAAAATCATCAGTTAGCAAAGGTGATGCTCATTTCCAAATTAAATTGACCGGCATCTTGTCAAGAACAAACCTCAACAGCCAGGCTATGCCAGCTTATTCTGCATAAGAAAATGTTAACTTGGGCAAGCGCAATTTCCGGGCCAGATTCGATCTGAGTGCGAAGGTGCGTACAGATTTGAGTGAACAATTACGATTACTTCTTGCTGCATGGTTAGTGGCATGCATGCGGTGCTGAGTGTAAACAATGTTTGGTTAGAACAACAAGCATTTGGATTGCCGCTCGGTGTTTCTATAAAAAAATAGACTGAAAGGAATTATACTAAAACTTTTGTTACATTCTGAAAATTTCATTGCTTTTAGCTCAGTTGTGTCGTCATCATATACATATATATTGTGAAGTGTATTTCGTAAACCTTATTTCATAATTAAGATGAGCACGAGGTGTTCATTTCATAATTTTATGTGATGTAATTAATTCCTTAGTTCAAGGACACAATCACGATTTCATTTTTAACACTGCGACACAAAGTTGTACAAATCACGGGTATATTAGGCGACCTACCACATTTTGCGACAACATTTGATACCGTGTAAATAGATCAGTTTGAACTTTAGAATTTTACTTAAACGCGAAGAAAGCACAATGAAATACAGTCTAGTTCTAAATTTGAAGCTGATCTATTTGCAGGTATGTATACAACCAGCTCAACTCTTTACTCTTGTACTGAAACATTTTGATTCAGGTAAAATATATGTTACTGGTAAACAAAGAAATGTGGAGTCCTATGAACACGACGTTATGTGTGGTAATGTAGATTTTTTTCTACTCTTGCGTCGAAATTAAATAACTCAATTTAATATTTTGGTGCCTAAAAACAGAAGTAAATTGTACAGACGATCGAAGAAACTATATAGCTAATCGTTTCACGGCGTTAATAGTGTATATTGCCAGAACAACGCGAAAAATATATTCTCAATTTAGCCGTTCAAACCGGTTCGAACCGGTTTGAACCGTTATTTTGTGCTCCCCGGAACTGAACCGGAACCGAACCGAAAGCCGTGAAGCCGAACCGGAACCGAACCGATAAAAATTTCGGTTCGACACTCTGCTCAGGGCACAGTCTCAGCGGCAGAAGCTCTCGTGCAGTAAGGGCAGCTGGCAACGCTATGAGCTCGCGCTTCTAGTTTTCGCTGCGGTACAACATAAGGTGAAACGGAGTATACCTGTGCATATTTTTAGTAGTTCAGTACATCTCATACAGGTGACCGGGACAATTGAGACGTTTCTCCAGCTACCAACTAATTTCCAGTAATTGTGCATCTTCTAAAAAATAAAACGTGCCTGCATACATGTACGAACTATATCATTATTTCACGATGACGCTACATTTATGTATAACCCTGTTCAACGAGCAATTCAATCAAGACCCAGGGCTTTTAATACATCTACGAACCAGCGCATGTAGAGTGGCACGCGCAGAGTCGGGGGCACGAGCTAATGTGCCGACCGCCCGAAGCCCTTGATATAAATGCCATTTCAGATGCCTGCAAAGCGGAACATTCTCCTAAATCATGAACATGAAAGGAACACAATCCCAGCGTCTGCAACACACCGCTCATTCACACTGGAAGCGGATCCGCGTTCGCAAAGCGGTTGCGAACGCGGTTGTATAAAGATCCAGTGCAATTGCACGCGCGCTCGATGCCATCGATTGCGCGTGCAATTGTACTGGATCTTTATACAACCGCGTTCGCAACCGCTTTGCGAACGCGGATCCGCTTCCAGTGTGAATGAGCGGTTACGCCCCCGCTTCACCGACTCCTTGCAAGATTGCATTGTGTCGTGTGGACGGACGACGAGGTTCATCGGCGGAATTGCCTCCGCCGATAGCTTTCGGGATTTGTAACCCAATTATAAAGGTAAAAGGGACGAGCAGGCTTATAAAATGTACAGAAGCACGTCAATATCGGCCTAACCCAGCGTCTTGTACACCGAGTAATCGAGGTCCCGCTCCTCTAAGTGCCTGCGGCACACAACGCCAAACCAGGAAACCGGTCCAGGGAAGCGAGCCGAATGCGAGACCGCGGAGCGGAGTCCTTCCCCTCACGTCACGGTACACCTCACCCAATCAGAGCGCGGCGACCGCAGAGACGCTTGTGTTCGCTCTCGGGGCTAATAGGCACTCCCGAAACTCTGGGCTTGCGTTAAGTTCGTGTATAGGAAGGTACGTACATCCAAATGGCGTAGTGACAACCGAGTGACGTTGCTGTATTTTTTGTTTTCGGTACCCTCAGCGCTTTTGGCATTACAAGAGGAATAGAAGAGCAGGTTAACTACACGATGAAACACATTAGAAATAATCGGATTGGAACATTTTCAAGAATATAAAGGCAAACGGGTGCAGCTGAATATCGATGCTCTCCTCATCGATAAGTACACCTATGTAATGAATAATAATAATAATTTTAATAATAATAATAATAATAATAACAATAAAATTGTTTAGACAACATCATTAAAGAAAGTTGTGTCTGGAAATAGACTTATACAAGACATCAAACCAACTTTCTAATCTTTTCTTCTTTTAGCAACATTCGTTTTACAAGGTGTCTCCCATAAATGTTTAGAGTTTTTTCATCGCAAAACTAAACCACGCATTATGGAACGCTCATTCTCCGCCAAAATGTAGCGCTAGCGGACCGCACAAGATGGAAATGATTAAGAATTAACCGTTCGTTCATATAGCTTATAACTCAATTGTTTGGAAACATTAAATGGGAAAATTGGGCCCCCTTTTGCTTGTTTTCGGTTTCCGTGTTAAGCTCCGTGTATTCGAGAACTAATTCGACGTCGGCCAACCTGTTCTCATTAAAAAAACAACAACAACAACAACAACAAGAATTCTAAATCACGTGTATTTTTTGAGTAAGATAACGCAAGAAACGGGGCATCTGGTTCAGTTCGCTAGCGCTACATTTGGGCGAAGAATGAGGATTCTGCCAAGCGTACATTATGTTTGCAAAAAAAATTGTTATTGTTTTTTTTGGGGCACAACTTTGCTACTATTCTCCATGTCACTAGCTGCGTGCAGTACAGACGAAGGCAACGCCAGGCGAGGAGAGAAAGCGTAAGCACTAGGAAGGCTAGGGAAAAGGAGGGAAACCTCCTCTCCTCTCTAACGTTCCCAGTGCACTCCCTTTCTCCCCTTGCCCTCCGCTACCCTACTCTCCCGTCCCGCCTTCCTAGCGCTCGCCCTTTCTCTCTTCGCCTGGCGTTGCCTTCGCCTGCACTGCACACGAATAGTGACATAGAGTATAGTAGGAATATGCAGTAAAGGCTACGCTTGCACGTTGTTTCAAGGCTTTGGCAATTCGTTTTTTGCCGTTCAAGTGTTGATTTGCTGTCGCACGTACCTGCACCAAACCGAAAGTCTACGCGGAGAGCAAGTCGTCTGCTTTTTGAGCAGGAGTTGCGGTGACGTTAGAACAATGCCGAGTTCTGGTTGGCTCTGCTTGAAGGGATAGTGGGTAGACCCCAATGTAGATGCCTCGAGGTCTACCCCAATATTTTTTTTTTAATCAGCCAATAAGAGTTTCGGCGTTCTGACATTACCGCAACCCCTCTACAAGAAGCAGACGAACTTGCGTTCCGCATACCGCCCGACTCGTGCCGTCATTTGCTCACCTCGCTCACAGCATGTGCTGTTTGCACTGAGATTTTGTTTTGTACGTTTTTTGCTGCGTTTTCTTCATGATATCTGTCGTAGCGTCACCGGGTACTAGCGTTGTGCAGCGTCTCACGAGCGAAACGCTGGTACGCGGCGACGCGGCGACGAACGCGTCCGCTGTGCGGCGCGGTTCTCCTCGGGCTTCTGCCTGCCTGCCGCTAGGGGCGGGTCGGAGATCCACTAGAAGGATGACGTCATGGGCAGGCCTTCTCATCTCATTGGTATTTGTTAGCGCAAAAGTAAAAATAAAAATAAAATAATAATGATGAAAAAAAGCTAGCATATTAGATCTATTTGATATAAATTAGGTTTATTTTATTGCGATAAGACTAATTTTATTTAAATTCATTTAGCTGGAATTAAACGATTCTTAACCACTATATATGTTTCTTTTTTTTCAAAGTGGCATCGATAAATTCGTCCGATCACCATGCAATGCGGAAGAAAAGACTACTGGAAATGTAAAGTCCAGTTTATTTAACAACTTTCTATTGCTCTAACTCCAGCCATACAAAAAAAGGAAAACAGCAAATTGTTTTAAATAAATAAAATAACGTTTATTTTTATTTTTTTTATTTTTTATTTTATTGTAAGAACATTAATTTTCTAGTTTTAATTTTTTTTTTTTTTTTTTTGCCTTCTGATTTTGTTGCAACAGGACGACCTTACTTAGCTGGCGAATGGAATGGAAGGCGGAAACCAAGCTCAACCCTTAGATTTTCTTAGAAAAGCAATTTTTTGTTCGTGTTCAGCCTCGTATAACTCTTTCTTGCTCGATGGTTGTTTGATTTAAATGCAAAACAAACTCACATCGAAATCATCAAGGGATGGATAAACGGTAAATAAAAGAAAAATTAATAAGTTCGTGATTACTTTTTCTGGAAAGGTTTAACTTGAATCATAGTAAAACAGGTCCAATTTAAATCAATATTTTAATTCTGATTTAAATCTTATTTATTTTTATCCTCCACCCTGGTTAGCGCACCGCAAAATTGTTCCGCGCTGCAGGACCCAGGGATTTTGAGTTGATTTCCCGAACCTGCCCTTCTCGAGCGGAATGAGCATCGCGTTAAAGTGGCAACTTGGACCAATTTGTTCATGATCACGTAGGTAAGCGAGAAAACAAAACAAACACACACACGTGTACACACACAGGCACACACGCACGCACACTCGTTCGCACGCACGCACACCAGACGCACCCACACATACACACACGCACGCTCGTACGCACACACACACATACACACACACACGCACGCTCGTGTGCGCACATACACACACAGGGAGAAGTAGAAAGACAAGAATGCGAGACAAGAGCACTGTACGGGCGTGTGGTCTTGCGCCATTACCGCGTGGTGCACTTTGAAGTAGACCCCAGGCTGGCAGTGGTACTACAGTGGCTAAATTTCTCATCTACAGCGAAGACACCAGACGCCCATTGGGATTGGCTAACGTCCCGCTTTCTAAACAAAGACACAACACAAACATTACGGGCGAATGCTTGTTGTTTCATGCAGAAAGAAAGTTGAGAAATAAACTCATACTCATTGGTGTCGCCAGACAACAGTGAGAGCACAATGCCAGAGGTGTCCCTTGTCACTCCATCTGGAAGGATAAAACGGTGATAATCCATCAATTTCAAACTAGCAATGCCGGAAATACAGGAGAGGAGTGGCAACCATCAAAACGCAGAGAACGAATCTACTTTGGAAATTAGGATAGTTAGGGAAACCACGAACTGGACGCGGGGACCATGAAGAAGATCCTGTGTTTCTGCCCTCGGTTCTCTAACACTTTTTAACTATATATATATATATATATATATATATATATATATAATAAGTTCAACGTATCGAGCGCGGACCGCTCTCCGTCAGGATGATTAAATCTTTTGTGTCTCTAGGATTGATCCCGTCGTCTTCCATAGTCTTGCTGCCATTGCAGAAAAAGTTTCCTTGACGCATTTTCACTTCCACCACCAAAACACTAAGAACAAAATATTTATAAATAAAATACTATTTAAAATATATAACAATTGTTAGCGGGTTTATGTTGCTTGTTTCAGCCAGGTAAATACACCCGGATTGTTAAAAAATTTCTGACGAACGCACCGCTATGCAAGTGCTTAACTCGGGGGACGATATTACCATCAAATTTGTGGATAAAGGATTAGCAATAGTGATTCAGAATAGACATGATTGCTTGGATGAGGGATGCAAACAACTTAACGAAAAATGTTTTTATACAGAACTACAGGAAGATCCCACTGAAAGCTACACAAAAAATGAAAGAAACTCTAAAATACCATCTCAAAAACAAAAAAATTTCAATAGACATGTACAAAGTAATGAAGCTATTCAAAACGTGGGCGTTTCTACGCACTGCCCAAAATTTATAAACCAGGAAGTCCAGGTCGACCAATTGTGTCAGGAATCGACACAGTTACAGAATGAATTTCAAATTTTGTTAACTTTCTTTTAATGAACCTTCTAACCAAAGTTCCTTCGTTCATAAAGTACACAAATTAGCTTCTCCGCGAGATATAAAAACTAATTATTCCGACGAATGGTTTCTTGGTCGCCATGGACATCACGTCGCTATGCACAAACATTCCTCACCAGGACGGTATCGAGGCTGTAGTCAATGCTGATAAGAAAAGTCCACCAAAATATGTGTGAACAATCACGTCCTTGCAACACTGGTTCTAGAACATAACAACTTCGAGTTTGAAGGAAAGCAGTTTCTTCAAATACAGGCCACAGCAATGGGCACAAAGATTGCCCCAAACTATGCCATTCTTTTCATGACCGATATAGAGTACCACTTTCTCTCTAACCGTGAATTAAAGCCACTGTGTTATAAAGGATACATTGACGATATCTTTATAATTTGGCCACACGGAGAGGAAGACCTTTTAAAATTTATTAGTTATTTTAACGCCATTCATCCTAATCTAAAATTCTCGCACTCCTACTCTAAAACAAACGTAGATATTTTGGACGTAACAATGAATATGCATAGAAATAGCCTCTCAGCGAAACTCCACAGAAAGCCCTCAGGCCGTCGACAGTATCTTCACTTTCACAGTTCACACCCTAAGCATTGTAAAACCACGCATTCCGTTCTCCTCAGCTCGTAAGTTCAGAAGTTGTTCCAACTTAACTGATGTTGATCGTAACGCAGGAAATCTAAAAACAGTGTGAAGCGAAGGAAAATATCCCCTTGCAATTTTTGACAAGGCCATCAAAAAAGCCCGAGCACTTGATAGATCACAACCTATTAATCAGAGTCGTCCCAGTGTACCTAAGCATCCACAAACCAACCCTGTAGTTACTTATTCGGCCAGTCTCCCAAATTTCAATGATATTCCAAGGAAACACTTTAGGATCTTCCAGCAGAAGGACAAACTTAACACAATGTTTCCAGATCCACCACGAGTAGTCTGCTGACGAGGCAGGAACCCCAAGGACATCTTGGTACAATCCAAAAGCTCACCTTCACAAACTTTTGGTTGCCAGCCTTGCGGAAAGTCGCGACGCCAGGTTTGCGACCACATGATACGCACCAACCAAATTAAAAGCGCCAAATCAGATTTCTCTCTTAAAATTATTGGAACTCTTAACTGCGATACCGGAAACGTCACTTACGTGTTACGATGCAACCTGTGCGATATGGACTGTATAGGTCAAACCGGAACCCCTTTCAGACAACGATTTAACAATCCCAAATCACACGTCGATTCCCCTCCCACACCTCCCATTTTCAAAATACATGAACCTATCGAACCACAATGTTGATGCAAAAACAGTCATGCATGCTTCTTCAGTCTAGATTGAGTTCCGACCGCGGAAGAGAACTAAGAGAAACGTATTTTATTCCTAAATTTAAAATCACTAACCCACGGGATTAATGAAACTCCGGGGATACTTACTTGTCTAAAACAAGTAGCATAAACCCGCTAATCATTCATATATTCTTTAATATTTTAATGAACTTCTTTTTTTTTTGTTTATTTGTGATTATTTTGTTCTTAGTGTTTTGGTGGTGGAAGTGAAAATGCGCCAAGGACACTTTTTCTGGAATGCCAGAAAGACTATGGAAGACGACGGGATCAGTCCTAGAAAAACAAAGAAGTTAATCACCCTGACGAAGAGCGGTCCCCGCTCGATACGTTGGACTTAGTATATTTGTTTTTATTGTGCGTTGCATTTTAGGAAGACGAAGCCGAAATAATAATTTTGTTTATTGTTTGGAACAAGTCAGGCAACGTTTTGTATTTTGCCCAATTACCATATTCATTAAGATTAATTAATGAACTTTTGAACTATTCAATTCAGAGCAAAAGTTCCAATGACAAAGTTCTATGGCGTCCTCAGTGACATCCAATTTAGTGGTTCCCTAATCTCGGCAGTGACTAAACAACACCAGCTCGCTTCTGGCATCTCGTGTCAAGTACGTTCCCTCACAACACCACCCAGACTGGCAAGTTCAGAGCACTCCGAGCTGACGTCATCTCAGGACCACAAGGCCCCTCCTCCAACGGCCGTTCTGGGCACGTTTCGCCGTGTCAGCCAGTAGAAGAGTTGTTTTTATTTGTGTGTATTTTTCTGGTTTCTTTCCAGTACCCGCGAAAAAACAAATGACGGCATCTTCTTGTTTTTTGTGGTTTGGGGAGGTTTTGATGGTATCATCTCCTCGCCTTTCTCCAATTTCGATACTACAGCGCTTACGTCGTCGCATTCTGCCGGTGTGGGGCGGCAAAGCTACAAAACGGAATCTAAGATACATGTATTTTGATTTTCTCACTCGTGGAACGCATGGATACGTGCTGTCGCAATTATTCTTGACGCAAGAAAACACGTTGACAGCATACTCGGTAGTTCGCTGGTGCTACCCTGGCCCGGCAGCTTTGACATGACCAACGTAATCAGCCGGTAAGCTAAAGGGTTTGCAGAGCATATGTCTCTTGAAAACAAACAATGCGGAGTATTCACCTCTGGGCGAAACCAATGATAGTAATACATATCAAGCTGAATCTACTCACCGAGGAAAGAGGTTGTATCGGCATAGTGTACTTGAAGCACAAGGTAGTTAATGCCGCTGTTGCCGCCGATTTTAAATCCGACACCTGGAATTTTCGACAAAAGTTTTAGAGCTACGTTTCGTTATTTCCTACGATGTCATAGACCAGCCCATAAAATGCAAATCAGACAACAGGTAGAGACTTGGGTACATCGAGAAGAATGATAACCTTCATGATCGAGACTTATTTTCCCCTCCAATAAATGGTTACAAATCAGAAAGCAAAAATTTTGTATTCATTGTCACTTAAACAAAAAAAAAAGATGTGGATAGAAAGCAGGCTTGTATTTTTTTTTCACGGGTGAACTATGCTTGAGATATTAATGGTTGTGAAAGTATTTCCAAAACACATTTATTTATATTTTAATATGATAGAATTGTGCCCTTAAATAACCCTAGTCTTCGGAATGTTTTACCGTTTTTATTTTTCACTTGCTTAACCTCACTTGCACTTTTCTTAACGTGTTTGTGAATACAACAGAAAGGTTGAATAAATATAAGCCAATTTAAATATAATTTAAATAACCCAATTTAAATTCAAAGCTCTATTGCAAGCTCTGGCGCTGTAAGGTACCACAGCAGTATAGCTAGGAGGTTCATTTGTTTTGTGCAAATGCAAAAGAAAAACTTGTCATTATCAAAAGTTGCAACTAAAACCATAATTTTTGTACTGACTATAGGCAGCTTGGTCTTCTTCGTGAATATGTAAAAAAAATAACGTTGTCATGGGCGCTTAGGAAGTTTAATACAACAGAAACAAAAACGAAACAAGGAGAAAGAAGTCTATACTGGCTTTGTTCTAGTTTTCTATTATTGTTCATTATAAGATGGCCCATAGCCCACGATAACACTTCTTTCTTAATCTTTATTCTAGAAAAAAATAAACAAGAAAAGACGAGGCAGCCATCGCTGCCACGACCATCAAACGACACCACCGCAAAGCGGCACCAGCGCAGCCGCCAGCAGCCGTTTGGTGCACGAGTCCAATCAAAGTCCGGCACCGTGACGTCACTCCAACCTCTGCTCTAGGAGAAACGTACTTTCTGGCCGTATACACCTTTCCACCGCTTACCATTCTGGAGAAAAATGTTGCGTGACTGAGCTGTGTACGCATGCGTGGCGTCTGATCTTCAGCAGAAGACAGCCACTGCATGAGCATGCTCAGAAGGCGTCCCATTGTACGATAGACCAAGATGGCAGCGTTCAGAAGGCGATCATTGCAAAGTTTGTATTTTCATATACTTTTACAGCTTTAGCTCTACAGGACTTGTTACATGCACTGGGCGAGTGTCGTGTTGCCGAAAACAAACCGTTTATCGCAGGTGAGTTTTGTGCGCCGGGAGAGGGCGAGTGCAGCAGTGATTCCCTCGCCCATGAGTTCGGCCAATCGCGATTGCGCTGGGGTTCAAGGGATCGCGCTCCTCGCCACTTGCTCTTTCTCGGATTCGGTCGCCCGTTCCCTCGGCGCTCTAACCCTTTGCACGCAAAATTCGAGTGGCCGAAGCATACGCCGGTGCGAGCGGCGGCTGTTTGACGGCGTAAACGTGCCTGTGAAAGAGGACGTCGTTCTTATGTAGGCACCGACAGTCTCATCCTGGGAGTTAAGATAGAACGCATTGGACGTCACGATCATGCCGTGCGTGAACAAGAAGCTGCACGTAGAAGATGAACTTTACCGTGCAAAGAATGGACACGCTGTTGGGACCAAGCAATTCGTGGAACGCATCTGCGATTACGTGTTTGGTGCTAGCTGTCCTGTTTGTGATCGGCTGTGTCATACGCGAAACACTGCGCGACGGAACATCACCAAAAAATTCCAGTCAATCAAGACGCAATATTGTCGAAATGTTGGACCAGCTGACGCTGTCCATTCGCACCCCGTCGCGTGATCGTCCACGCAATTCCCGTTTCGGTGCTTATTCCCATTCCAGTTTGAACTTTGAAGCCAGTGACACTCTCACTTACCTTCGGGTAGCTTTAGTGCTGGTGCATCTCTCGCCCAAGCATAGATGATACGTTGCCCCCTTTCGCATATGGAACGCTTTGGAAACGTACCACGAAAGAACGCCATCTCCCCACAGTCCCAGACGACCCTCGGGCTATCCCACTCACGGTAGCCCGGTGTCGCGCACCCGTAGATGAGAACGTGGTGCGCGACGTGCATCGTTGCGTTGGGCTCGAATGACACTGCAAGTTTTAGCGTGAATGAAAGCACACTAGTGGCTAGCTAATAAAAGTGTGAAGATATAAATAAGACAAATCACTATGATACGGTATCGAAAAGCGATTGCTCTGGTTCAGTGAGTTACGGGCGCCGGCAGAGCGGTGGCCGATAGATGGCGTAAGTAGTGGCAGCGCGCGCGCGTCCCGAAATCTTGGGGTTGACTGACAAGGTGAGAACGGCAGGGCGTCTTTTTTTAATGCCCTAACTCCAGTACGCGCTCGATGACTTCCGAAGTGCTCTGGCTACGCGTGCACGCTCGAGGCTCACGAGGCGCCGAAGCATTATCGAAGGTTGGAGGCCTGCGCTGGCCCTGACGCTTTCGATCCTGCCAGTGACAAACAGGTGAAGTCACCGAATCCTGGGAAAGTAGCGCCATTGCCTTCCCTGCCTTCTGGCAGGACACATACATATACTAACATACAGATGACCCAAACCACGCAAGGCGATTTGCGGATTGGGTTCTGTTACCATGGCAATCGCCCTTTCGGACTTTTCACATTTCCGACGCTTCGAAAGGGTCGTTCCCAGTGGCGAGAAGAATCGACAGGGAGCGTCACCGTACTGAGAGCGTTCCTCACAAACATAAGCGTATTTGGCGCCGTGTATGCAGTCCACTTATTGAGGCATATCTTCGGAGATCTCTTACAATTATATTGCTATTCTTGCGTGTTTGAAGACGGATTTTTTTTAATGGCACCAGTCACCTACGCCGCATTGGGTGGCGATGCGAAGATGTACGCTTGTTTCGCCGTTGTGCGCGTATTATGCGTTTGGTATGCAAGAATTGTCTTTATAATGCAATCGGTCACCGGATAATTTAGATCGGATTACCATGGATGGAGGTCAAGAAGTAACTGCCCATTCTACAAACCAAACCGGAGACCACACGGCGACCTTGGTGCTACTTTGCCAGGATCTGACTTTAACAATCGGGAGATTGTCACTGACAGGATCTCTTTCACATTATTGTTTTTTATTGCCGTCAAAGTTTTGCAGAATGTGATGCGCGATATGCAGAACACTGACATGATATTAAGAAAACAAAGTTCAGTATAAAATAAGTCAGCACGATATTTCCCAACAAAGGTTGTAATAAAAAAATGAAAGCCGTTTACAACTCCCTGTAACGCCGAATTAGAGCGCAGCTCTTGAGGAGGAGGAGGGAAGGGTACTGGGGGGTGGGTCAAGTGACCTCGGGGGCGGGGGGTCACGTGACCTTGGGGGTCACGTGACCTTGGGGCGTCACGTGACGTCGCGGGGGTCACGTGACCTGGGGCCACGTGACGATACCGATGACGTCATCAGTAGCGTCACTGATGACGCCATCAGTGATGATGATGACGATGCGGATGCCGGTGACGTCACTAATGACGTCATCAGTGATGATGACGATGCGGATGCCGGTGACATCATCATTGACGTCACTGATGACGTCATCAGTGGCTATGACGTCAACGGGGGGTCACGTGACCTCGGGGGTATCCCCAGGTCACGTGACCCCAGGGGGGTCACTTGACCTGGGTAACCATCGTGACCCTCGTGAGGGTAACCCTAGTAACCCTTGTGAGGGCAACTCTCGTGACCCTCGTGAGGGCAACTCTCGTGACCCTCGTGAGGGTAACTCTCGTGACCCTCGTGAGGGTAACTCTCGTGACCCTCGTAAGGGTAACTCTCATAACCCTCGTGACCCTCGTGAGGGTAACCCTCGTGAAGGTTACCCTCACGAGGGTTACTAACCCTCGTAACCCTCGTGAGGGTTACGAGGGTAAGTAACCCTCGTGAGGGTAACTCTCATAACCCTCGTGACCCTCGTGAGGGTAGCCCTCGTGAAGGTTACCCTCACGAGGGTTACTAACCCTCGTGAGGGTTAGTAACCCTCACGAGGGTCACGAGGGTTACTAACCCTCGTGAGGGTAACCCTCGTGAAGGTAACCCTTTTGAGGGTAACTAACCCTCGTAACCCTCGTGAGGGTTACGAGGGTAAGTAACCCTCGTGGCCCTCGTGATCCTCGTGAGGGTAACCCTCATGAGATTAACCCTCGTAACCCTCGTAACCCTCACGAGGGTTACGAGGGTTGCGGTTACGCCGACGCCGACGCCGACGCCGACGGCGACGCCGCTCAAGCCGGGAACGGGCCCCTAAGAGCTGCGCTCTAAAATGGTGTATGAGACAGCACAAAATTTCAAAACATCTTTAAAGCAAAAATAAAAAGAAGCGACCGTCCTTATTGAGAAAAATGAGACATTTACAAATCTCTGTAATGCGAAATTAGAGCGCAGCTCTTGAGGTGAAGGAGGGGAGGGGAGTATATGCCCCTCCTCCTCCTCCCCTCCCTCTTTCCCGTACCCTCTTCTCCCCCTCCCGTTCTCCTCTTCCTACCCTAAACTCCTCCGCCTCCTCCTTTTGCGCACCCTCTCATCCTCCTCCATACCCTCCCCCTTCTTCTCCATAACCTGCCCTTTCCCCACAGCTTCCCCGCTAAATTTAGCTGGAAAATTGACGCCACGTGACCTCAACACCAATTCAATTTCTCTCAAAATTTAGCGGGGTGGTTACGCCGACGTCGACGGCGACGCTGCCATACGCGGAAACAAGCGCCTAAAAATTGCACTCCAAAAAAAAAAAAAAGGAAACATGACTGTTGTATGCTTTTATATGAGAACATATAGGATAATATATAGACTCATATTCGTCTTATATGTAGATTTTTTTTTAAATATACAACATTGACCTTAAACTTTAAAACATTGTAGCAAGTGAATTGAGGCCAAAAAAGAACTTCTATAAGTTGTCTTTAAGGTATCTTTTTGCTGAATATGTAAATATTGTTCCAATTTGGGAGTCTGAATTTTTAGACCCATTTTTTTATTGTTTTTTAGCGCACATTCTTTAACATTCCGCGCTGCGAGCCAATCGTCCAGAATGTTAATATTATTGTGACAGTATGCCTAAGTGTGAATTCGTACTACGTGTTAAAGAACGACGTACACTTCGCGCTTTGCACTTTTTCCCACCTCCTCCTTTCCTATATCCCCTCCACTTTTTACATTGCCCTAACTTGGCTTCCCTCGCAGCTTAGGAGTGGTGAGCACTAAGGGGATTTTCTTCCCTGCAGAAAACCAAGCTTTTACGTCGGCCTTTAAGCATATTTCGGTGCACAATCATTGCAAAATAATATATATTCTGCTGTACAAGCCTATCGATAATGATCAAGCAAAGAAGTGAAAAAATGTGAAGTTCTATAGTCTTATGTGAAAAACTTGAACTTCTCATTCGTGCATTTCAGACCTCGTACTTCCCTAGAAATGGTAAGTCGCAGGAGTTGTTCCAAGAGTTTACCAATATACTTATGCTGATTTGATGCAAAGTGGAAGGAAGTGCACAAATACGTTTCGTTCTGTAAAAAAAGCAATACAAATAAAATCTTAAATTTAGAGCATCACAATAGCGACGCAGCTAGTCGATAACAGTTCATGCACTAACGTTTCCATGGATGATTTATCTTTTAACCGTAATACCGGGTGTCTAAAGGATGCTATAATTAGCATACTCCTGCTGGAGCTTGAATTTGAATCGCTGATACAACATTTTGAAACATTTACGCGTAAAACCAGAGAAAAAAAATTGTATACGTAATGTTTTACGAACAGATAATCTTCGCAGGCTACCCTTCAAAAATATTTGCAAAATCACCAGGTAAACCTAGGATGATGATTTTTTTTTTTTCCGCGGATATGAAAGCTATCCGAGGATGGTCGTAAGGCGTGCCAGTTTTTACGCCGCGCGCCCTTTTAGGGAAAGGAGACTGGCTACCGAAGGAGCGGCGACGTACGCAGCAGCGCGAATGGGTCCGCAACCGCCGCAAAGCCGCTGTCGCCTCGACTTCCACTGCATCCAGCGCTTCAGATTCCCTTGCCAAAGAAGAGCACATCGCTGGCCTGGAAAGCCGCCGCAGAAAACAGTACCAGCGATGTAAAGGGCGCCGGCGGGCCAACGCCACGGCCCTCTTATCAGGACCCTCTTTTGTGGCTCCCGGATTTGCACAGGCGTGGCTATTCTCCTCCCAGAAGATTATAGAAGACTAACCTGTCACTCAAAATTCCTGCAAAAGCAGCTTCTCTCTCCTCCTCTTTTATGGTGTTCATAAGTATGCGATGTGACGTCAGTGCAAGGAGCCTATTCCCGGGTGCGACGGCGAGGTTCCGGGGGGAGTTTGTGGAGAACCTGTTTGTCGTCACTTGCGCCGTGTGCAACCGACTCTGGGTCGCTGGAAACGTGTCCACGATCGGCGGCGTGTCGGACGAGAAGAAGCGAGAAACGGGCGCGTGCGCGTTGCGGTAGTGTATCGAGTACAGCTCCGCTGGTCTTCCTTCTTCACGAAAGTGGAAAGGTTGAACGTTGTTTTTTTACCTTTTGTGCTCGATGTTTTATCTATAACACGACTAGCCTTGTGCTCTTAGTGCTAGTTCAGAAATCTGGAATGTCATGCTAATTGTACAAAAGTACCCCCCCCCCCCCTTCTTTCCCATTCCCCCTCAGTGAATCGATTTCCAATTGCGTTTTAAAGCAATTAAAGTGAGTATGCACCTGACCCTTATGATTTCATCTCCCCAAATTACAAAAGCGGAGTTCACTACTATTTGTAACTCGACAAAAATGCAACTCAATCGGTTATAGAAGTCACGCTTCAGAACACAAACAGAATTACTGTCGAGACCGGTTAGAACAAAGTCAACGGAATTGAAAATCACTTCACTATATCTGTTATTTCGTTATAACCGACTTTGGTTATAACAAAGTGCAAAAGGGAATGGGAAATCTGGATCGCTTCGCTGTAACCGATATTTCGCTATTCGCCTCGAGATCGAACCGTGCCGCCACTGTGCGGCCGAAATTGGAAACGCGCGAAAGCGGGGATACCGCCGTGCGTCGTCTGCTACGGGCGCACGCTCAGAAGCATGGACCTCGACGACGCAAGCCCGTTTCTGGCTGAGCTTGATATTCCTTATTAAATTCTTTATGTTTTTGTTGCCGTTTCTTCTTACTAAAGGTTGTGTTGTATCGTTTGCCATGCGTAGAAATTCAGCAAAGCGATTATTATTATTATTATTAAGCTTCCATAATCTTAGTGTGTTGTTTTTTATACAATCGCTGGTCCCACGTATTTTTGTTATCTCGCACAAACCGTGGCTTTCATAAAGCATTGAATGTTGAGTGGGTTTGTGGTTTGATTAGAAAATTAACCCGACTAATCGCTATCCTTAAAATAGACTAATCAATTAATCCGTACGTTGATTTTTTCCCGGTCATATTGCGTGAAAGACGTTAAAACTACATATTTTGTACTGGTTTTACTATGTCACAAATGGCATATTGCATTCCCATTCTAGACTTCACGCTGTGAGTCCTACATAAATATGATCACGGGAAGCCTTTTAAAATAAAGTATTTCTTAAGTTATTATTTAAACAGTATAATCACCCTCGGCGAAATGACAAGCACGCTGAAGTGGTTTACCGTGCAAGCTAGTGTCACAAAAGAAATAAAGACGTCAAAAATATTGAAGCCGGCATATTTTACTGCTTGCTGACTTTCTCCAGTACTAGACTCCAATTGAATGGCAAAAAAAAAATTAAAATTAAAGCATTACTTGAATAATCTAAAAGTTAATCGATGAACTGCCCAGTCCCGATATAGGTTAGGTGAGGGCGGAGGGAGATCGGAAAATCTCGTGAAGGTCGCTAGCCCTCATCAGTAAAAGAGTATCACTGCGGCCGATGCTGTCTGTGTCGTGGTGCGCGTCGTTTGTTGGGGTTGCAGAGTCTACTGTGTTTGAATACAAGATTATTTAGCCAGAAATGTATAGTATTAGCCTCTTGACATCCGCGGCCCTCACCAAGAAAATTGAAGGGGGTGAACCCACACTACCGAGAAAAGCATTTAATAGCAGGAACATTGTTGCGTTGCTCGGTTACACTCGTTTATTACAGTCACGGCAGATATATTAGAACAGTTTGTTTCACTTGTTTCAGTTGTCCTGCCAACCGTGCAGTTTGCAGATTTTAACTAGAAGAGACACTCACTCCTCATCGCAACGCAGTAGATTTGTTCAGACTCCAAAAAATTTACCCACACTATGGCACAGTAAAAGGGCAGAGGAACTCAATAGCATGGTAATTTCTAATACAACGCTAGCTTATCTTCATTCTGAATATTTATATTACTGCAAAAGCTTGACGTTAAAAAAAGCATAGAAGCTGCGATTTCACAGCCCACAGTACCAGTATTATGTTAACTGGGTCGGACTTTATTTTTATTTTTTTTTATTTCCACGTTGATGAACCGATACATCCATTTTAAAAGAAACAAATATTTAACATAAATATTCCAGTTCAGCCGGAGACAGGCATCAGTCGTGGTGATCCATGCTCTCCAAAGTCTGCCTAGAGCAGACGACGCACCCACAGAAGCGATTATATAAATTTGGGCCGCACGCTGGTAACACGATTCGATCTTCACTGAAGCACCGAACAGTACTGCATCTTTTTCCGCTAGAATTGTTTTCCCACCGATAGTATGCGACAAAATAAACGGAAGAATCTACGCCGTCTCGCGCGCCGACGTGGAGAGCCTATGGGGCGGCCGTTCTCCTATCCCCGCTTTGATGATGATGATAGCGCGACCGTAGCGCCACCTCTAGGTCGATCTCGAGGCGAATAACTGAATACGTTATAACCGGTATCGACAGAAATAACATTTTGAAGGCACCCGGGACGGAGGAGGAATACGAAAGTAGACACCGAGAAACGAGAAGGAGAACGTCTCAAAATCGCAGTTTTCAGAAGTAAGATATTGAGCCGTACCGTTCTCTCGAATTAAATGTAAACATTTTCTCGTCTCGAAATGATACGCGCTCACAGCCCTCGAATTGTAACGTCTACCGCAATCTACACGTAGTCGTCAAGGTATTACTTTTATAGTATTTACATACATTTAACTTCTACCAAGAGAATATCAACTCGTCCCAGCTCTCAACCTGTCACCAATGATAGTTCACGGGGGTGCACGGAGCGCAGGCTTGGATGAGACAGATAAGTAGGCCACTCCGACAGCTGAACTAACATTTCAAAACTTCGTAACATGCGGCACACAATCCACAAAATAAGTTTAAAAAAATCCAATTTGCATGCCGACAAATACCTGCATTGGCTGTACACCAGGCATCAAGAGTGGAAACTGAACGGCCGCCGAAACGAATGAAATATTTCCCACGAAAGCAACGGCGATAATCATCGCGATACAACCAAAGTAGGACTTCATCCTGCAAACGGTGAACAGCAACTGCAGCATCGATGTACAGCCACATGTCAGGAACACCTGCGAGCTCTGCAGGATGTGTCTCATTAGCCTGTTTTTTGTATTTCGGTATTTTTAGATAGTCTAGTTGTTACACTCGATGACCCCCATACTGACAGTGCGGTGAAACATACGAGCTCGCCGGACAAATCAAACACCTCCCCTGCTCACTTTACCCCGCTCTCTGCGCCCGGGTACAAGCGAGAGCCAGATAATGTGGCGGAATAGAGGCGTGTGACTGGCTCAGCAATGACGTAGTTTCCACTGCACTGCCAGCTGAGGGGTGAAACGGGTATAGTCAGGTAAAAAAAGACGTAGAAACGCAGCATGCCTGAAAGTTATGTCAGTGTGCTTTGGACTTTCTGAAAACATGTACTTTGCCTTGCGTCTGAGCGAGTGGTATGGCGATAGAGGACATTCCAGCACAGAAAATGGAGTAAGAGAAGTTTCCTCTCTCCTCACACCCCAGTTCGTCGTCTACTGCGTAGACTGAGCAGTACCGAACATCCGGCTGGCTAGCAAGCACGTTTTAAAATCGCGTCACTTCGGCAATTTCAGGTGCAAATGCACCTATGGCGGTTATCGTACAGTGTTATACCCGGTAAAAACACTAACCGGACACAATCTTGGTGTCACCTCCCGTGCAATTAAAATAAATGTGGGCACCTTTGTCAACACTGTGGTCAGACAGTCGCCTCCGACCATTAGTCAATATGCCTGCAGTAGCTTCTCACTAGATGGAGTTTGTGCTGACGTAGGCCTCTAGCAACTATAAATTGAAGGTGTGAATAATAATAATAAAAAAAACTGAATCACCAAATAAATAACAACCGGGTGTATTTTCTTTTTTTTTTTAGCGAACAAGTAATTTGTACATAATTAGTTTCTTGCTAAGCCTTGGATATGAAGACCTTAGAGGGCTTACATTATCGCTGATGTTTGTAGTGGTCTATTTGTAACCAAAATGCCCTTTTGTGAGGCTTTGGTGGAACTTGGGAAGCGACTATGGGTACGCGACTGGCTTCAATGCGCCGCCAAAAATCAAACGACGCGAATGCGCCGTCAGCGTATTGTGCTAAAAAAAAAGAAAAGAAAAGAAAAAGAAACATTGTTATTTATAGGAAAAAGAAAGAAACGAAAGAAAAAGTAAAGCAGCTAACTTTGACGTGACGTGCATTCTTAACAGAATTCTACCACTTATGGCTGGCAACGCGTGCGTGAAAAAGTCTGCCTTGTAGTTCATTGTTTTTAACCACAGTATTTTTTTTCTTTTTACAGCGGCAGTTGTTACGGGCGCTTCCCCCCCGGTCTTTCGACGGCGTGATCGCAAATGAATTCAGTTTCCCCGCTAAATCGAGCAGAAAAATGAACGTCACGTGACCTATGCACTAATTCCAGTTCCCCGCTAAATTTGGCAGAAAAATTTGGCGACGATATGACGATCGTCATCGTCATATCGTCCAATAAGCGGCAGGCTACCGTTGTCTCAACGCATAACGCCACATGATCGTCCCCAATTGTTTTCTGTTTTGTTTTGTTTTGTTCGCACGGCGTTTTTTTTTTTTTTGTTTTGTTTTGTTTTTTTAGAGAGCAAGCGAGGTTTTTTTGAACTGGTCCTTATTTTCTGCTGACGCAGTAGACGCCGCAGCTGAGGAGGTAGTACTGCCGGTGGACGCCACTGCTGTTGATGTAACCGAATGAAGCAATCTAACCATACATATTAACTGAAATCGAAACAGAGCACTGAAGGCTCTTCCTGGAGCTGCCTTAAATGTTCCGGAAACGCGACGTGCAGCCGAGGGGTACTGCTATTGACCTTTTTCGCGTACTCTCGTCCCCAGCCATCTAATAGGCGCATCTGGTATGGGCAACGAAAAATAATTAAACGTTTCAACCTGAAAATAGTAAAAAAATAGAGCGGAAGCAAAACGGAAATGTGTGACGGTTACTCTTATTTCGTAAATGCCTTCTATTGGCGTGGCAAAGGCAAAGCAATGTTTTCGCCCATACTGGAAGTGACGTCAATTCAAGATGGCGGCGAAGAAGATGTAGGAAGCGCAAGCTGGCGCCGGCCTGGAAGACAGATTTTGATGGATGCCAATATAAGTCTTTCTCTTATATGTGTTTTTGTCTGGTGTAACCACAATATAAAAAAGTTAATTAAGGTCCAGACACCAAACTGTATTCGGTGGTCACTGACAGATTAAGACACGAACGGGCGTGACTCGTTATGTTAATTCACTTTTCTCGCTACGTGATTGGCTCTTCGGCCTTCTTGTCGGATAATGCTGTATTCTCATTGGCTGGGGAACGATAATGAGATGCAAGGGACTCGCCACGCCCCGCGTTTTTTAAGCTCCCAGTGGCCTTTTTTATATATATATATATAATGTGCCACAGGCCTGAGCGGCGTCGTAATGCTCATATTTAATAATAATAATGATAATAACATTACTACTACTAATAATAATATTAATAATGAAATTTATTTCCCATTCGATACAGGAACGGAGGAAACAGGGGGAAAAAGCTGTTTAACAGCTTGACGGAGCCCCTGCTCCCTTACAGTTCCATATAAGAAAGTAAAATGCAAAGCAATAAAAAATATGAAATTTTTTAAAGAAACATTTGTTACAACCTATCGCAGAAAGCCAACTTATTCAATTCAAATAAGAAAATAAATCTTGCATTGTGACAGGCATTATATCAACGTTTTTGTTTAAGAGGAAATTTAGCAAAGTAGGGGTAGCATATACTTTAGAGGCTGCAAGAAATAGGTGTTATGGCAAAGAATTGCACACCTCAACGTGCCGCGAATGAGTTAAATAAGAGGTAATATGTCCTTTAGTTTAAAAAGTATGGCCAAAATATCCACTTTTTTTTTTTGCCTTAAAACGGACCACAAGTTTATACGTGTAGACATCGAAAACACGCAATAAATTATATTGTTCAAACAAACCCTGGGTGCTTGAAATATAAGAAACATTCGCAATGAGGCGAACAAATTTATTTTGTGATAGATGCATTTTTGTAGATTTGAATTTATGGTGGCACCCCCTACCAGGTGGCAGTAGTTTAAGCGGGATATAAAAAAGTTTGATATATAATTTGTTTAATGTTGTTTGGTGAAATAAAACGGTTTCGTGAGATTAATCCAATGACCCTGGGCAATCTAAGAAGTACATAGCTTACATGATCGTCCCAAGACAAATCCTGGTTAAAAATAACGCCAAGGTTTTTGAAATTCTCCACTATCCCCATAACATTTGAATTTATTACGAGACTTTTCGTCATAAAAACACTTTTATTTTTTTGGTTCGAAACAGAATGGCTTTTGTTTTACTACGATGAATTTAAGTCCGTTGTCTCATGTCCAATTTTGCAGCCCTGTTAAAGTATCATTTGCGCAGTTGACAAGTTCAGCACTAGTCTCAGCCGAATATAAAATGGTTCTATCATCTGCGTATATAACAAATGTAGCAGGAGGATCTATGTTAACAATATCGTGAATATAAATGTTAAATAGCAAAGGTACCACAATACTCCCCTGTGGCACACCGGAGAAGACAGATTTCGTTTCACCTGAAAAACCATTTAAATAGACAAACTGCTTACGATTACTAAAATATGACTGAGGCAATTTAAGTTCTTGACCCAGAATCTCATAAAAAATTATATTATAGATAATCAAATGCTTTCGTAAAATAAATAAATACTGCTAAAGCCATGTGGTCTGCCTCAATACTCTCTAGATTACATTATTTTTGTTCTAGTAATGCAAGATCGGTCGAACGATGCTTCATGAACCCACATTGATCATTAGTAATTACACGATACTTATTTTTAAAAAAATAGACAGACGAATGTGTATAAGTTTTTCGAAGCCCTTAGAAAAAAACCGGGGACTTTCCCTTAATTCGTTTTCTGAAGCAGCCATACCCTAAAAAGGCTCACTAAAATATAGGTATCAAACTACCTACTTATCTTACGAATATCTCTGTGTCACTTTCTAAAACCGCCATAGTGACAAGCATGGAGGTAAGAACATGATGGTAAACCTGAAACAAGGGCAAGGAAAAGAAAACGCAAAGGAAGACAGAAAAACAGACAACGTCTCAGTAAAGGAGGTAGGAAGAGGGAGGGAGCTTATTGGTCCGACATGACGCCACCAGAAGCGGGGCTGGAAGAGACTTCCGGTTTGGAGGGACACCGCTTCAGCGATGACCAAAACCGAAAGACGCCATTGGACGGACTTGGGCACCTTTGAGGTCGTTCCCACCTACCGCGACCTCTATTTCCGGTCACACTTGAGATTTTCTTGTGTGGATGGTTTCAGCCGGTATGTCGCCTCCTGTTATTCCTACCTCCATGGTGGAAAGTCTCTGAAAATCGTCTGCTAAGCTCGGCGCCGGTGCGCTTGACGCTCGCGACATCTGTCGGCGGCAGAATTAACTAGACGAGCCCGGTCGTGCCGTCGTCTGCGAATGCCGCGGCAGATAGCCCGAAACAGGCTTTTTTTTTTTTTTTTTTTGAGCGAAATAAGTTTATTTGTTGATATTTTAACTCTATACGTGCACCACCTAGCTGCACCTCTGTAGTAAATCGCAACACGCTACATTGAGAAACCGATTTTTTCTGACTGTCCAAGGTGGGATCGAAACGTTAGTGTACATGCTGCATGTAGTGAGACTCACTTCGCACGCGCTAGAGGTACTTGAATTACTATGCAATTTTTTCGTAAAATCTCATTTAATCACCGCGTTAAAAACTAGACGAATCGCTCCGGCGAGTACGCAGGCTCTGTTACACCTGACTGCACCTTTTACTGCGCTTCATGAGAACATGATCAAATTCTAGGCTCTTCTTGCATCTTTCACACAAAATAAAATAATGGTTCATATTGCTTCCCGGTGTAGATTCTTGCATGGCAGCGACAAAACAAATCCGCAAGGTAGCAATCAGAAGCGTTTCAACGCAGATTTGACGTCCTTGTATCTTTTCTTTAATAAATTCGATGAAAATATAAATAATATTGTCTTATTGTGAAGGAGGCTTGGAAAAGATAAAGTGCTTCGAGGCAGTGCTGGGCTGCTTTACCGTGTTAGACTTGGCAACGTTGCACAGAACAATAGATGCGAAGTACAATTAGCAGAGGAAGCGAACCAGAACATTTCTCGGCAGATTGATATTTGCCTTCTGCAGTCTGAACGATGCAGTGCTCGTATACAATCTTCCAGCTGGAATCGGCTGACGTGGCTGAGCCCTGCGAATTCATTATGGTAAAAAGGCAGAAAACGTTTTAAGAAAAAGAGATTAAAAAAAAAAATCTAGTCCGCTCTAGCTTCAAAATTTCAGAGCGAAAATATTATTTCTAGCTCCAAATCTTCGGGCCCCAGACTTTTTTTTTTTTTTTGTCCCAGTATGGTGATATATGCAGTTAGTGAAATTCAACAATCATGTTATCGTCTTTTCAATAATATCGCTCTACCCGTATCAGAGCTGTCCATCTTATATTGTTTAAATACGTTTACAAGTCGACGGCCTATTTTGCTTTGCTACACTCATGGCCCGGTCAGGATGGTGACGACCGATGATGATGTTCGCCCGATGTAAGTCCCCCGGGAAGTCGAATAACAAAAAAAAAAACAAAAAAAAAACACTAAAAGTTGTTCGATCCCGCTGGACACATTACGACGTTGGTTGGTTTACGATGGCCGGTGTGGCCACGTTTCTTTCAAAACAAAACGACAACAAGTCAACAGTAATTTACATGACAAAACTCGGAAAATTAAAACCCATATTCTAGTCCCCCAGTCTCAAGAGCCGAATCTGCCTGATCTCAAAAGCTGAATCCCCGAGAATCCTCTCGGCAGCCTTTTTCTAGACTCGTAGGGGCCTCCTTTCCCTCCAGAGACGGGCCAATCACTTCAAATTTGCCCATTGTCACGTGGTACACTCTTACCCAATGACCAGCGAGCTGTCAACCTGACACCCCCCCCCCCCCCCCCCCCCCCCCCCCGACACTTCAAGGGTCAAACCCAAATTCTTTGTAGAGTCACCACATGCTTTCTTCGCCGTCTGGCTGGCGCCACAGAGTTAAGTTGTTGCGTCCACTAAAAGCGAAGTTTTCTACACTAAGCGGCGAAATACGCAGGACACAAGCACACCCGCTTAAAAGCCACAAGTGCGGACAGAAGCCCAAGACAGGGGTTTTCCGGCGCCCCCCAAACTGAAACCCAATCCGTTTGTTAACGACCGGGGTCCAACTCTTCTCCACCGAGCCCCGCTGCTGCTCGAAGCCCCCCGCGCTTGAGAGAACAAGACGACTCCCCGTTCACTCTCACCCCCTGCCGCGGGTCTGCGAGCAAACGCCCAAAAATGTGAACCCAATCATAGGCAGATAAAAAAAAAAAAAAAAAAAAAAAAAACGATGCCGACACAACTGTAGAACGATAAACTTTTCTAAAACAAATCTTATTTACTTCTAACAAACTCATTCGTTACTTAACATAAGCTGTCTATTCAATTTAAAATAAAAACGCAACAACCTTTTTTTTGTTTTGTTTTTGGAACGTGCTATTTCTTTTATTTATTCGGAATATCTATAAAGGCTCTCCAAAGAAGGATATCACATTGGGGAAGGGTGGGAGTCATATATGTACCAAAAATATAGAAAAGTGATTAAACAACAAAATAATGGAAGCATGGCAGCAAAACAAAATGTACGAAATACGTCGCATCGTCAGGCACGAATCAATGTTTCTCGTATAATATCGCTCTGCAATACTGAGATAGCACCTATTAGCTATATAGACGGCGACAGTTTAAGCACACATTATACATGTACTACTCCGCCTCCATTGCAAGCTTTTTCTGCCCTTGATAACACTTCGTCGCATGCGCAACAAGAAAAAAAAAGTTTTACGCATTTTTGATACGCTGAGCAAAGTAGTTCTTGCAAAGCTTTGCTTGGAGGGGGAAGAAACAATGCTTTTTTGGGGGTTTGAAACAAGTACGTCTTGGTAAAACAACACGTAGCTTATATAAAATGAACCTACACATATTTTAATTAACTACATAACGATAAATTCTCCGCGAGGAACCGGACTACTTTTATTTAATTCACTACAAAAAGGCGGGAATTAGTAATGCTCCTCGAGGAGCCGGACTACTTTTACTGCTGTTCTCGAACTGAATGCGAGTATAATGCTTGCTGGAGGCGGAGCATCTACAGTGACCTGTCACCGACTATAGGCCTTAGTTTTCGCACTCTGAAAAACTGCATAGAATAAAATAAAGATGGAATAAAAAAGAAAAAGAAAGACTCGACTTTTAACGGGATGCATCGTTCAATGTATTTCATTGGCCCAATACTGGGCACTGCAAACCAGCTCACAGCCCCCGAATTTCAAGAATTCAGTCAGGTTTTCGTATTTACGTGTAATAACAATGCGTTTGACACTTTCAGACTACGGACATTTCCAGCGCCGTATCACCCCGGGAAAGAAAATGTCGAGTGACCAAGCTGCGTACGCAGACGAAAATAATTAGAAGGCGTCCTACAGCCCAGCAGACAAAGATTGCAGCGCGCCGAAGGCTGAAAACGCCCAGGGAGCAATCACGTATCAAGGAGCGTGAATTCACATAATAATTCCTCGCCTCGAGTTTTTTAAGTCGACAGTGACAGCGATGTACGCGAACAAAAGCGTAGCTGTGGTCGAAGTTCGCGATTGGCCTAATCATACGCTTCTTGCATTGAGTGACGACGCCTGCCCAATCACCGGTTCGCGGTGCGGCAAATCCCGTCAACCAGGGTGAGTCAAGTACTGGTCATGACGTCACGAACGGAAACCGTAAGGGGGCGCCCCCCTAATATCTCGGGGCTAATAGGAACTTTGGTATTCGCTCAGCTTTGGGGTTGAACACGACGAAAGTCCGTAAGGCTTATGCCCGTCCTTATTGTTTCTTTTTTTTTTTTTTAACTTCGTCAAACGACCATGGATCTTCTCCACTGGCTCAGATGCTATCAGTGGGTGTTTGGCCCACACATAGGACGTTGAGAGTTATATCATAGCCTTCTCTATACTCACAAAGCCTGGCAGTTCGACGACGGAGGCAAACAGTGCCCGGTCGCAGATTTTTAGCGCAAGGATCTGGCAGCAAAGAGCATCAAAGCGCCATTTCTCGAAAAATTCGGACGTCAGCGCACAGCTTTTGCAGCGGCGAGGACCCGAAACACACTTGCTCGCTCGGAAGAAGTGTGTTTCGGCGTCTCGCCGCAGCGGGGCGCCAGTCACGTGGCTCTCCTCTCATCCGTTGTCTGCCGCTCCCCCTTTTTCGTTTCGGCGGCCGCTTCTCGTGGCGGTCTGCCAAGCTTTGTCAGTACATAGGAGGCTATCGGTCTATCCACTATTCTTCCAATCGGAGCAAATCAGAGCTCGGCATTCTGACGACACCGCAACCGCGGCGCAAGAAGCAGTCGACCTTGATCTCCGCATAGGGCGTATCAATCGAGAGTGCTGGCGTCTTCGTCGATTGCGGGCGTGACGTGGTCTTTGAGCATCGGATCTGTTCTCCAGTAGTAAGTCGGGGACGCTTCGGAGTAACACAAACCCTCTTCTAGAATCTTGTCTCCGTCTGTGTAGTACATCACATAGAAGTCGCACATCTCATCTTCCGATGTGGGGCTGTAGAGGAAAATATTGAGATCGCAATTAAACCTTAGTGAAACCCTTTCGACACACGCGTAGTAGAGTTACAAAAAACACAAATAAAACTATTACGACAATTTGAATGCTTCGCAGGGGCAGTAAAAGTAGCTGGAATAATTAGCCTTATTCTATCGATGCCTCTTGGAGAAGTACGGATGAAGCGAATCTGCCTTGTAATAGGTGGTTCATTGGTCTAGTTGGTAGTTCAGATCTTCGCACAACATGACTGAAGGTTTCGTAGTATTTGGGAGATCCAATCTACGTACAATATATATATATATATATATATATATATATATATATATATATATATATATATATAAAAGGTGGCCCATAAGATTGTTAGAACTCTTTCAAGCCTCGAGTGAAAAAATGTTGCGGAACAAATAAGAAACTATAGACGTAGATAGGAAAGGTTCCAGGGTTACCCGACAGATGGCGTCAATGTGTTCGCTCGTCGCAATCAGTTACGAGAGGTTTCACTGCAGTCGGTTACACTCAAACACGAATGTGCGAACCAGGCTTACGACTCACTACTTCACAGATAAAAATTTGATTTCGCATGGCATATATACAACCGCAACAAAATGTCTAAAGCAGTGACAATTTTAGTGACCCAACATCTTTAGGTAAATATCCTCACCCTACGTAAGTGTCTCTGCTCCTGAAGTTTTTCATGGTGCAGCGTGCAGCCTGAAGCAAAAATAAATACGGATAAGGAATGTGTTAGCAATTGTTTAACACGAAAGAATAAAATGTAATTTTAAAGAAATGAGCCATCCACTCAATGTTTGGCAGGATGTTACTTCACTTACAGAAGCACTGTGTAGTCAGTCTTAAAAATAACACGTTCCAAGTACCGCCTTACTGCAACTTCGTTGCTTTTTGGTTGCTTTTAACAGTAACGAGTTACTCTATATTGAAGGTGACTTGCAACCGTAATTTTATTACTTTGTCTAGACTAACGACGAGAGTAACGAATTTATTTTCGCCGTTACTTTTCACGGTTTCTTCAGTATTAAGGTATAATTGAACGAGTATAATGTAGCCATCGCTTACACTTATCAAATTATGTTTTCCGGCAACTGGAGTGTCATGTTTGGCTTGTGCCAACATGCGCCCACATTACTTGCACTTTTTGTAATAAATTTAGGGCGAAGGATCTTCTGCTTTTTTCCCTTGATTTGTAGCTTTATGGAAAAGTAACTTAAAAGCAGACATGTACACGTTACCCAAAAAAGTAACTGAATATTCTTACTCGTTGCTCGCTCAAAAAGTAACTAAATACGTTACTCGTTACCGATTCTAAAAAGGAACGCGTGAGTTACCTTAGAATTAACGAGTTACTTTTCACGTTACTTTGGCGACCAAATGCACAACTATTTTGTTTCATGGTTTATTGTTTTCTTTTTAGTAGTTGTTGCACTTAAGCAGTAGCTGCCTGTCAAAGTTTTCATCGGTTATGTTTCCCCGCTTCCTCAAGAATACATCTTCGGCGACGCTGAGGAGTCGTTCTACCGACGCGCTTGAAGGAACGGCAGTGTTGTGCTTCAGGAAGAGCTGGTGAATCTTCGCGAACTGCGCCTTCATTGAGGACAGCGGGTAATGGGTTATGTGCCTTCCCGTGTTGGGCAACCTCTAAGTTTACATTCGGTCTGTACCCGGTTCTGGAAGGTTCAATCAACGAACCTTATTGTGTTCGCTGGGTGAAGGACATTCCCAGCTGTAGAGTTGAGTACAGCAACGTTTATCGCTGGACACGTCAGTCAAACTGTTCGACTGACGTGTTCAACGATAGACGCTGATACACTTTTCATACTGTTTAGTTGTTTTTCGGGTTGCCCACCTACCGTTCTCTCAATAGACGCACACTCAGGTTAGAATAAAACGAGGCCGTTTAAGCGGTGTTGTACACGCTACTCCTCAGAAGTAACGAGATACCGTTACTCGTTACTTGACCTTAAAAGTAACTAAGTACGTTACTCGTTTAAAGTAACTAAATACGTTACTCGTTACCGAAAATAGTAACTAGGAAGAAGTAATTCGTTTATTGTAACGCGTTACGTACATGTCTGTTTAAAAATAACGCTGCTACTTTTAAAAGTAACTGTAACGAAGGACTTTTTCCTTGTTGCAACTGCAACTGTAGCTTCACTGCTATCATCTGAATGTAAATGTAACGAATAACTTTTTTGAAAGTAACTTACCCAAGACTGTGTGTCATGTGAAGCAAATTTTAAATAGGATTTTTTATGTTAAATTTTTAGGGTGTGTAGATATAGTGCAATGGTTTTGTTATCCCTATACCATAATTTTGATACCCGCATCCAACCCGCCTCCCCAAAATGTAAATTCAAATCCGTATTTTTTTGTATTTTTTATGTTGCGGGATCCACTACTCTGCAGTTTTTAATTTTATTGTTGTAATTCTTGGCTTATATATTATCCATTTTTTTGACACATGAGCGTTTGCGAAAATCAAACCTTGTAAAATTCGAAGCATCGGCCTCGTTTACCCACCAGAAAGTCGTACATAAATCTACGACAAATGTCTAGACAATTGTGTTGCTTCCGTGAAACCTTCTAGCATCAGAAACATTCATATCATCGTTTAGCAAACACGTCCAGCCTGCTCAACAAGACGCCCACGTTCACGGTGCTCTTCGCCGGATAATTTAACGTGCGGAATGTGTACACTTGAAATGATAAACCTGGCAATCTTCCAGAACCTTCTAACCCACTCATGCTCTCCCACCTCGCCTATACCTCTCCTCTTGACTCCACCCCTGGTAGTATGACCTTTCCGCTGACCAATCAGTGTCGAGCACTTCACTCTTCCTCTCCCGTCCGCCAACCAATGTGTGTTGGGGCTCGTGGCCACGCTTTTATCCAGACTCACATAAGCTTAACCATCTATCAAACAAATGTTTAACAAATGACTATTGGGCGTCATTCAAGGGCGGTTAATAGGACTGCCTTCTGTGTGCAAGATCCGCCTTCCACAGTTTTGTCGGTGTGGGTACCCATAATGTTGTGTGGATATACCGAGAACTGCAAGCGATTAAGCTGAGCTATAAATGAAAATCTCCCCGACTCATTAAAAACATTATCCAAGCTGATAATTGAGCACGTTCTTCAAACTGATTTCAATTCTGCTCATACGTGGAAAAAATTAAGCCATTTGACAAACGATAAAAATAAATATAAATATTAAACGCAGTAACATTTCTGGGTTCACCAAGCTGTGAGATCAAGTGCTTCCCTTCATCGTTGCGCAGTAGCTAATTAAGCGAGGAAAACCTTAAATGCTGTATAATTATACACCAACCTAATTTCACCCCACAAATCTAACGGGAGGCATTTCCCTGTGAAATATGGCGAGAAAACCTAGATTTGCGTGTAGCAATTAAATTTTTTCATTTCAATTAATTTTTTTTTTTTTTTGCTGTTTAGCGGGACGCGTTTCACCGTTAAATTTAGCTTGAAAACCTGAATGGGTGTCTACACCAGTTCAATTTAGGAGGAATTGGGCACCAAAAGGACGCCGTTCTGAGGCAGATTGAGAGCGCCGAGTGAGCACCAACTAGAATAATCAAAGCCTGTGAGCTAGAATTCTGACGTTATCGCGGTGAGATCGAGCGAAGACACGGATTGGTTACGAGTGTGGCGTCATCGTTCGGCTGGGCCTCGTGTCCGATCAACGCGTCGAATCGGACGCTCGGCACCGGGCTCGGGTCCAATCGCTGATATGGCGCCATCCGACCGTGATGACGCCCCACTCTTTCTAACGATGACGTCGTGCCCAGGCCTTGCCTTCCTGGTGATATTGAGTTGCGTTACCTGTTCTGCATCCTTCGCAACTCCGAGAAGTCCTCCCCTCAGGAGGAGGTCGAAAGGGTAACGCAACTTCCCACTTGAACGCCCATCGTACTTCGACATTTCGCCGCTTGGTATCATCTTTATGTGGAAAATGTCTATCGATATTAAAGATAATTTATCACGCGTTACTGTTAAATGTTTGCTTCCCGATTATCCGCAACTTAGCTTAAGGAGGGTTCATCTCAAATGGGTTTCTTGGTTTCGTTGAATTCTAAATGTGTCCTGCCAAGGTACTCCGTAAGGACTAACCAGTTTAAAAGCGTGGCACCTACCAAAATATCCCCCTTCACAATTGTCAGACCTTTTTTTGACGGATAAAACATCTGAAAAAAATGAAAAAAGGTCAGCATTTTGAAAGCTGTAAATGTTTCGTGTAGATATGCGGATAGACAGCAGTCAGAGGCAGCAGGTGTTGCTGGTTTGCTGACACATTGCAAACCGGCAAGACAAATGGACGATTGAGTGAACAGCAGTGGTGCTCTATGGACAATAGGTTACCTGGCCAGAGCCCAAGGGATAACATACAGGCGCACTTGCGCGCGAGCGACAATAGAAACAGCAGCATGAGGGTGCAGTACGCCGACACAACATCCCCTACTTTAGTGTATATGGAAGTTTACATGAACATAAAGGCTTTATAAATCACTACAAGAGCGCTAAAAAAACTGAAAATGCTCAAATGCATACTCGCAGCCTGCGCTTGCGCACGAACGACTATAGATACGATTACATGACAATGTCGCACGCCGACACAACAGTGAACACGGTCACCAAGTCTAAAATCGAAAGTCTTGACAGTCTCTCTTAAAGTTTTCAACGATTTCATCAATATACCATTCGCTTCACGGCACATTAAAAAGGTTGCGCACATTAAAAAGTTCTACACCCTGAAGGGCGTAAATAACGGTTCCCTGGACTAACATCCG